>NC_087516.1:49995815-50158789 GCF_963921805.1 Phalacrocorax carbo | reverse complement strand
CTCCCCTTCCAACAGACAAGTAGCGGTGACATTCACCCCCTTGTTCATCTTTTCATAGAAGGGCAGTAAGCCACATGTCATGCATGTTAATTTAAAAGTGTAAATAAGGCTAAGATAGGGGGGGAAATTACAGAATCTAGGTTAGATGAAGGAAATTGAACTGGCCTTTGAAAGCAGGTGATTTTTCCAGCCTCCCAGTGATAAGGCATTGGGCGGAACTCTGTTAATAATTCACGCTGTAGACATTAATAATGGTATCAGGTTACATTAGAAAGTCAGGTGCCGCTGGCTTTTTATGCTGAACTAATGGACTTTGGTTCCAGTGCAAACTATGCATTGCCTTGTCAAATGCCTTGGGACAGAAATGGTTGTGTCTGTCTCTTCTTCCCACCAGACTGATTTGCCAAAAACCCATGGTCATCTTGGGGGAGAGAGGCTCTGTCCTTAGCCCTTTCTAGTTAGAAACCTTCTTGTCCTACCACTCAGGCAGTTCTGTGCTAGAAATTATTCAACAGTGTTGCCAGGCCTAGTTTATTACAGGCTGCTCTAGAAAACTTGGAAGACCTACAGCAGAGATGGGGAGTTAGGTACTGAAAGGCCATTGTGGATCAAAAAGTCACCTACGCATAAAAGAAAGTCAATGGGGAGACCCCATTCATGCTGCACAGTTTAGAGAACTTCTTCCTGCCATACCTGCAGACTGAGATCTTGATCTTAAATTCTTGGCTGCTAATCAGCGTGAGTGGGGTCAGAAGCCATGCTGAGCTCTGAAACTCAAGCTTGTAATTTCTTTTTCAACCCCTTGCTTATAATCAAGTTTCTCAGTTCTAGCCAGGCCATGTTCTGCCAATGATGACCTTCTAACTAGATACTGTGGTCTGCACGTGCAAGGCTGATACAGGTAATTAGAAAATCATCCAGAATAAAACACCTACTCCCTTTGCTGGACTGGTTCTTCCTGGATTCAGAGGAGTAGCAAGCAATAAACCCGTATGAGAGCCACTAACCTCAGCAGATCTGGCTTAGATCTCACACTGGGAACAAATTTAATACATAAGCAAATAGAGTTTCACAAAGTGATTTCTCAGAGCAGAGCCTTTACTTTACACGGCTTTAACTTTAAACCAGCAGAAAAGCAGTTTAAGATTAGGGAAGAGGAAGGGAAAGGGAGGCTATGGAATAAAGATAAAAATTGCTTCCAACAATTCACATAGCTTTGAAGCACAAACAATAGAATAAAATTCATGTTGACATTGCAGAAAATAGCACAGTTAACTTGTATTGGGTGGGTCAGAGTTTGTATTGCTGCCTGAAGGTATTGAGAAGAGGCAGGCATTCAGTATATCTTGTTCAAGTTACACGTCAGCACGAGGTTAGCAAGTCTTGGATATGAACACAGGAAGCTGAAAAGTAGCTTGCCACCAAAATGTTTTGTCCTGGGTGAATTTCTGTCCTCAAAGGTTGTGCCACTCAAAAATATGCTTTAATCTCAGTTGGTTTGGCCTTGGGTCCAAAACCAGAGGTACAAACATGGCTCCTCAGATACAGTCCTTCAGCACATGGGTCAGCCAGTCTTCGGTGTGTATGTTTGTCTCTGACTCTGTAATCCCAGGTGGGCTGCCAGGACCTCTGCCCTTGCCTCTTGGCTGCTGTGTGGGTGGTGCAGCAGAAGATAAAGGAACGGTCTGTGGATGTGGCAGAGAGAGATGAACATGGTGCAGCCCAGAAGGCCCATGCCCGCTGCAGAATCTTGCTTAGTGGTGGTCTCCAACACACCAGGATTTTGGAGGGGAAGCCAGAAGCAGGGAGAGCCCTGGGTACCATTTGCCATGTGGAGTGTTGATAAGTGAACACCAGGCCTTTGTGACATGGGTCTTTTCCTTGACTCTTCCTCCCCTGGTTTCATTGAGCGGATGCTGAGGCTGTTTTCCAGCACTCCAGGGGAGGAGTAATTATTTCCATGTAGGCCATCATGCCAGGAGTACGTGCTTAGTGCTGGATTACTGCATCCATCTCTTCTGGGAGTGCTCCAGGCTGGCTGCGCAGAACATGCTAAGAAAGCAATTCCAGGAAAATCAGAGTAATCATCAGAGGAAGATGCTCATGAAACTACATCTTGGCAAGTTCACCAAAGTGGGTAGGGCTGCCTGGCAGGTTAGCCATGCAGTGCTAAGAAGAGAGCTATAGTCTGGCCAACTCTACGGCCCAAGGGACCAGGAGCGGTCAAACAATGAAGCTTTTGCTAAGTCTGTGGTGTGGGGCTTGTGGCACCAAGCTGGGGAGAGCTCTGCAAGCCACTATGGAGAAAACAGAAACTGTCCCAAATCTGCTGAATAGGGCAATGCCATCCCAACCATTCAGAAAAGAAAAAAAGGATGAGAAAAAAAATTGGAAGTGCTTCCAGAATAGCACAATGCCAGAGAAAGCCAGTCCAGAAAGGTCCCAGAGGTCTAATTATAGCCTGCAATCAATGCTGCTCTTATCCGTGCTGCTAATGATCACGCACAAGGCGAGCAGTTTTGCTGCTCCAGGGCTTCTTGCAGTAGAAATAGCAGCTTGGTAATAACTAGCTGCCTTGCTTGATTAGGGCTTGCTTTGCCTTCTCCCATTTTCCCAGCCTTTGGTGCATGCCCCCCAGAGATGCAGGAGCTATAGCTGAGACTGTCGAGATTGGGGTAACCAGGCCAAAGCATCAGGGAGGCTCCAGCACATGCACGTGTGGCTCCATTACTGGCACACAGAGAGCCAGACAATGAGGGACAGGCCTCCCAAGAGGTAGAAAATGCCATCTTTCAGGATGTGAAAGAATCCCAAATTCCCAGAAACTAATTGCACAGTGGAAGAACCCCTTTCAGGTGCCAGCTTATGTCCGACAGCTTCCTCATGGAAAGAAGAAGCAACAATCGCCCTGCTTCTTGAGGGAATAAAGCACAGGGAATAGGAGTCAGCACCTCTGTGCTATCAGATCAGCTGTTAAACTGCATAGCAAAGTGTTTTCTGGCATGGGCTATACCAGGCAACTGCTTCTTCTTTGCATGCTCAACAGAAAATAGGTCCTGCAAGTATGGCTCTGGTCCAGACAATACCTGCCAAGCAGAAGGAGAGGCTGCTGCTGCCGTGGAGGAATTGCCTTCATGAACAGATGAGGGACGCTAGAGGTGGATCTCTACCCGGCATCTGTTTTTTTCTAGCATTAATTTTTTCCAGACAAACAAAGCAGAAGCTCTGTCTTGGCCTTGAAGAACTTTCAGCCTATCAGAAAAGTAGGCACTGGCTGCAGTGGAAATAATGACCTGAGTTGGCAGAGTCCCTGGGACCAGAAGAGGAGGGACTGCTGTGCCGAGGTCTGACCTGAGAATCAGCTTTGAACTCACTTGAAAGCACAGTCCTCTCAGAAACCATCCTAGAAGCATATGGTCTCAATTTTCACATGGTTGGTGACATTTCTTCCCTGCATTGCGGGAGAAAGCTATTTGTATGATTATTCATCCCCACGGTTCAATAACTGCACCAATTTGGAGTGGTCTGTTTCCCTGGGACTGTATTTACCACTTGGTCTGCTGGGCTGTGGAGCTGCTCCATACCAAACAGTCAATCCTCTAAGAAGTGACCACTCTTTCCAATCAATGGAAAAGTTTGAGCTCTGGAAATCTCCCCAGGGTTCAGATTTGCCAGTCTTTTCCCAGGGTCTGCACCACAGCTGGGAGCGCCCCTCAGTCACTGCTTACCCATTGCCCTTGCTGGGTCATCAGCACCTTAGAAAAATCCGGCTACTGCTTCAGGTTCAGAGGGGTTTGAGGCTCCAAGCGGTCCTCAGTGCTCCCTTGGTGAAAGATGCTATAAATTGCATCCACTCTTTTCCTGTAAGGCCATATCCAAACATCTTCCTTCTTCACATCGTTAAAGAAACAAAAGCAATCCACTGCTGGAATTTGGAAAGGGAGAAGCAGCCAAGCACGAACACAAGCAGCAGAGCTGAAAAGCAACGTCAGAGCTGAAAATACAGCTCCAGGCTAGCTTGTGACCTCCTGTGTATTTCAGAAGAAAAGAGCCTTTGCTTTTGTTCGGCTGCAGCTAGAGCCGGGTGGAGCCTTATTTAGAGTAAGTTGTACGGAACTGGCTCACAAGTCTCTCTGCTTGCAGCTGAGCCTGGAAGTGTACCTCTCAAGTAGGCAGATTGAGTGTCAGAAATGCAAATTCCCTGAGGGTGGAGCTGCAGGGTCCTGCCAGATGGGCGCTTTTTCCAGACTCTGGCGGATCTCTCATTTTGTTAATTAGAAAGCTGAGCTGAGGTCTTCTTTCTCCCTTGTTCTTCCTACCCACGATGGGGGAAGATGCCTATTTTCTGTGGGGGGCTTTGCTCTAAGGAGCTGGCTGATGGCAAGAACAGACGAATAACTGCATGTGCTGCGCCAGAATGCCATCCCGTCTCCATTCAGCAAAGGGACCATCAAGACGGAGAAGCCTGAGAATTGGTCAGGGCGGACCTGCAGCCTATTCCCAGCCCCATGAAAAGCATGGCTCCAGCTGACAGGTAGCTTAGGGGTGTTCAAAGGAGCTGCACCTTCTGCAGTGTGGTTGTGCAACTGCAATATCTGATTATCTAAGCTGTGCTTTAATGCTAAGTGTGAGCTTGGCTGTATTAAGACAGAGGGAACCTGAGAGCCTGTGCTGGCTCAGCTTGGCACGGTGTGCAGGCATGCTGACACTCCTTCATCCCAGACATCCATCTGTGAGGCAGGATTGTCCCAAGCTGATATACTCCAGCTGCAGTTTTCATGCCCTTCCAGCACACAGCAGGCAAGAGGAGTGAGTGTTTCTGATACCTAGTTGTGCAACCCAGCACAAGGGACTTGTCCCAGCCCCTACAACATGAGATTACATTCTCCATTCCATGACAGGAGTCAGAGGTCCCTGGCCCTGCCACCTCCCCAGGATTTGGACTTCTCTGTCTTCTCAGTAGGACTGTAGCCCATCCTATAGCCTTACACAGGGTATTTAGCTTCATTGAGATGACCTGGAGCTTCCCACATCCCATTGTTTTGCTTGGGAGGGGGCGTTATATGGCTATTTGGAGGTTGGTTAATGTAGCCAGAATTTGGCCACCTACAGTTTGGCACCCACAAGTCAGCCTAGCAAACTGTCTTTATGAGAAGGGCTATTTTGCCTTTCTGGCTGGTGCTGCTGCTGGACCAGGGGAACCATATGAGAATCACAGCTTGTGCTGAAAGGACCCTACTTGATTCATCGTGCCTTCTGAGACACACCCTACAAGACAGCTCCACAGCAGCAAGACAAGCTGCAACAAACACTCAGAAATAACACCCAATCTAGCAGACATGCATAGGTGAATAATCCAGACTGCAGGCAAGTGAAGGGTTGGCTCTACCAAGCAGCATGAACCCAACCTGGGAAACAGCACAAGACCTGCTACATGAAGCACACCAACCTAAGAGTAACTTTAGCACTGCTTTCTGTCTGTTAATGGGTCTGCCTGACTATCAGGAGGCAGGTCAATGCTCTGCTCTTGGGACAGGGGACATTCTTGGAGAGGAGCAGACAGTGTTGCTCCCATGTTACCTGAGACCTGATGTGGCAGGGAAGAAGACAGGCAGACCTAGGGGACCACTGCTCAGCTGCTGGCAGGTAGCATGGTAGCAAGGGATATAGATTTCATGTAACCAGCTGGTTCTCCCCACAGCCTTAAAAAAGCATACTGTGTTTTTAATGTAAGCTCAATAATTGGTCATTGGTATGAATTTCTGTGCCTCCCCTGTGTGACTTCACATGCATAAGCATGGGCTCTGGCATCCTCAGCAAGGGAGCTGACGGCAAGTGGTGAGGAAGTGGGTATGGGCTGTCCCCTGCCAGGCCACCTCTGTGCTCCATGGCCATGTGGGCCAACAGGTGCCAAAGGAACCAGGGTCCTGTCCCCCATCCTGAGGTATTACTCCAAGAAGAGGAGAGGAGGCAAGGAGCAGAGGTGGCCACAGTGGCCAGTGTCCTGCTTCCCCATCCTTAAGGCCAAGGGTGGACTTTTCCCAGCACAGCTGAGTTGCTCCATGTTGCCAGTGCACCAGAGGTGGACAGCCAGTGCAAGCTCCTGCTCCCCTCAGCCAGAGAACAGCTGCATCTTGCAGGCATTACTGTGGCCAAGACAAGGCCCTCTGAGATCTTTCCTTGCTAGCTCATATTGCTCTGATTTCAGAGGGAGATAACTCTGCTTTCCCTCCCAGCTTCTCCAGAGTGATCCTGAGTTGCCAGCTGGAACCACCTCACATGGTGCCCAGCCCCAAAGGCAGCCCTGGGTTCTGAGGGTCCTAAGCAGCCTGAGACTGCCATGGGCTTCCCAGGTCTTAGAGGAGGCCACCAAGCCATATGTGCAGTGCCTGCATTTGTTGAGGTGAGTGGTCAAACACCAAATCCAGTTTGATACAGATAAGTGATGACAAAAGCTTTTTGTACTAAACTGATAATAAATAGTCAATTTTAGACTAAGACAGGATACCTGTTAGCAGAAATAACACTCACAAGACAGCTTGCCTGACCAAAAGCCATGTTTCCTTGCAGTAACACCAAAACTAAAATAAAGAAAAATTACTAAAATGCTCAGTCATCCTGCTATTAACCCCCAGTGAATGCATCCCTGCTGGCTTTATGGCTTACTGTTTACCAGTGCTGGGCTGTTATTGCAGGGCATTTAGAAGCACTGAAAGATTTGTGTGTAGTTTCATTGGTTGTCTAAGAATTCCTGTTGACCACCAACTTAAAAGTTAGTGTGTGTCTGTTATAATTGCTTGCATGGCTATAAAGCATTCAAGTGATAATTGTTCTGGTCTCTGAAGTGAAGTTCTCCTGCAGAAGCCACCGCGGAGGAGTGGAGGGTTCGATAGATTTATTTATTTTTAGTTTGCCTTCTATTGTGAGTTGATCTGCTTGGAGACAGCTTCTTGGAGAAAGTAAAGCTGGGCTGTGACAGTCCTCAGCCCAAGAGGGAGGCCTGTTCCAACATCTTCTACACCAGTGCCCAAGGGTGCTGTTGAGTGAGGGGTGGACGGTGCTACTCATGGCCTTTGTCACCACATCATCTATAGCTACCCTGAACCCTGGCTTGCAACGCCATTCAGCTGAGCTCATAGATGAAGAAACACTCTGCATTTCTGATGGCCACTCAGATGCCAATAAATCACAGCAAGTAGGGAAATGCAGGAGAAGCAACACCTGCCAGGTGTCCAGGGGAACACTGTGTGAAAGGGGGATGGTTGTAAAACCCTGAGTGGGGCTGGAGAGGGCTAATATATTTCTTTCTATAAAATTGCCTGTCTCCATAGTGCTGGAGTGTCACCACACAAACTCTGAGGAATTTCACTCCTGCTGATAATGCTCTAGTTTTGTTCTGGTGGGGACCTTAAAGATGGAAAGCAGGTGCAGGAGATCATGAGTCCCCTACTGCTGAATATTGAATGCTGTGAAGGAAGCTGGGGTCTGGTTTGCACAGACTGAACCTTAATGGGTATCGTTGGAAGGTGGGCTGTAGGTCAATTTAGGTCTTCAGCTCTTGGCAGCAGGGTTTCCTAGCAATTATATCGGGAATATGGCTCTAGTCTTTACTGCAGGATGCCTTGGGGGATGGCAAGTACCTTGCTATATTCAAACAGCAGCTGCTCCTTTGTCCCAAACTACACATGGGTTAGGACTTGCTAGCCCTGAAATATTTTTGTCCTGTGGCCAGTTACTTGTCCTCTCACATCCGTATGTCCTGAATCTGGCCAGAAGCTGGAACAAATAGGGTGCTTTGGCAAGACTGCAACATTGTGCAGCACTCCTTTGATTTCTGAGGCCAGTGTCTTTTCCCCAGGAGAGCAGTGTGGCCCAAGACAGGGCACAGAGATGTGGTGGCATCTGCATCATCAAGGTCATCAGCATCCACATGGATGAGGCCTTGAGTGACAGCTAGCTGTGAGAGTAGTTGTGCTTGGAGCAGACATCTAGAGATCTCTTCCCGCTTGAACCTATCTAGGATTCATTAAATATAAAGGCAACACCATGGACTCCCATAGCACTGTCTCCCATAGCACCCTCATAGGCAAACTAAGGAAATGTGGGTTAGATGAGTGGACAGCGCAGTGAATTGAGAACTGGCTCAACAACAGAGCTCAGAGGGTTGTGATCAACGGCACAGAGTCTGGCTGGAGGCCTGTAACTAGTGGTGTTCCCCAGGGGTCTGTGCTGGGTCCAGTCCTGGTCAACATATTCATCAATGACCTGGACAAAGGAACAGAGTGTAACCTCAGCCAGTTTGCTGATGAGACCAAGCTGGGAGGAGTGGCTGATACACCAGAAGGCCGCGCTGCCATCCAGCGAGACCTGGACAGGCTGGAGAGCTGGGCTGAGGGGAACTGAATGAAATTCAACAAATGCAGGTGTAAGGTCCTGCCCCTGGGGAGGAACAACCCCAAGCACCAGTACAGGCCGGGGGCTGACCTACTGGAAAGCGGCTCTGCTGAGAAGGACCTTGGAGCACTGATGGACAGCAAGCTGACCATGAGCCAGCAACATGCCATTGTGGCCAAGAAGGCCAATGGTATCCTGGGATGCATTAAAAGGAATGTGGCCAAGCAGGTCGAGGGAGGTTATCCTCCCCCTCCATTCTGCCTTAGTGAGGTGACATCTGGAGTATTGCATCCAGTTCTGGGCTCCCCAGTTCAAGAAAGACAGGGAGCTACTGGAGAGAGTCCAGCAGAGAGATACGAAGCTGATCAGGGGACTGGAGCATATCACTTATGAGGAAAGGCTGAGAGGCCTGGGTTTGTTCAGCCTGGAAAGAGAAGACTGAGGGGGGATTTCATCAATCCCTATAAATTTCTAAAGGGTGGGTGTCAGGACGATGGGACTAGACTTTTTTCAGTGGTGACCAAATGACAGGACAAGGGGCAATGGGCACATGTTGGAACACAGGCAGTTCCACCTCAATATGAGAAAAAACTTCTTTCCTGTGAGGGTGCTGGAGCAGTGGCACAGGCTGCCCAGGGAGGTTGTGGAGTCTCCTTCCCTGGAGACATTCAAAACCCACCTGGACGCGTTCCTGTGCCCCCTGCTCTAGGTGTGCCTGGTCAAGCAGGGGGGTTGGACAAGATGGTCTCCAGGTCCCTTCCAACGCCTGCCAATCTGTGATTCTGTGACTCAAGAAGACTCCCACACCAGAAATAGCTGAAAGCTATAAAAGCATTTACGGCAATATCCTGAACATTTCACCCTCTTATGCTCCTTTGAGAATTCTCCTGGGTTATGAAGTTTGACCCTTCCCTCCCCCACCCCCGAGACTACATAGCAGCATCGGAGCAGAGAGGAACGCTGTGACTAATTCATTGGCTGGAAGGGCTCTATCCCTGTTCCAGGAGCCAAAGTACTTAACTTGGTGACTGCTCTGACTTATCTGTACCAAAGGAACATGCCAACTGCAATTATTTTTCAACAAAGACACCCTTTTTCTTTTTTTAAGCCTTGTGTAAATGTCAATAACAAGTCTTTAAAGACAACTAACTGTCTGGCACAGTACCCCTCCAAGGGGGAGGATAAAGACGGGATAGACAGCTTCTCTGGCTGCAGCATGGCAGGACCTTGCTGGGCCAGAGCAGCTGGTTTGAAGCTTAGCTCCATCAAAAAGAGACAAGGACATAAATACATTTTATTGCAATAGTTTAGAGCCAGATTAACTGCCCAGTAGGAGCAAGTCTGTGGAAATACCAGGGGAGTTTGGGAGCATCACAACACAGCCCCATGCTGCTGGCTTTATGGCAAAGCTCTGTGCTGTTCCCGGGGGTGCAGGGTGCTCTCGGTGCTGCCGAGAACTGTATCCTTAGCGCAGCCTCCTCCCACTGCACACAAGTGCCCTTCCTGCCCCCAGACCACACACAACCTTGCGAAAGACATTGTGAAACCAAGCTCATGCTCGAGTTCAGTGATGGTTACACTGGCAGTGATGGAAACAGTGCCATGGTGTGTCAGAGAGATGAGGAAAGGGCAATGCCCTGCTGTAGAGCTACAGAGCAACAGGAAGCCTTGTGGTACACGTCAGAAAGTACTTAACTTAAAGGAAGCACCGTTTATCCTTTGCCTTGTGGACAGGAGACATGCCCCCAAAGACCCAGTCTCTTAGCGAGGCTCATTTGCTGACAGTTTGTGGAGGGGAAACAGAAGAAATGCTGACTGCTGTTAGGAAATGATGGACTCTCTCTTCCTCCCCTCTTAATGTTCCTGCTGCTCGCTGTTAGCAAGGCAAACACATCTTCCACAGGTCACACTCTCCGCTTTGAGTGCCTCTAAGAGCTACATTTATCACCAAAGAAAAATTTGCTCCAGCAGCGATCTATCTGGATGCATTTACACTCCTATGTAAATGCAGTACTATCTGGTTGCATTTATATTCCCCTGGTTTGGCAGAGACGTTTTTTCCTACCCTCTGCATCTTACGCTGCCGTGGGCAGTTTTTTACCAGCACATCTGCCATGCTGAGTCTGGCCTGGCAAACATCTAAAGCAAGAATGTGTGGTGGTCATACAGCATCTGTACAGAGACACAGACAGACAGAAGGCTGAACCAAACTTGTTGGGTTTGAAAGCAGTTAGCCTCTCTTGGACTACCTAAATTTTGCTCATCACCTCCCCACATTCAGGCTCATGTGTCTCAGCTGTAGCTCTGCTCACACTGTTCTCTCATGCCCAGTTAGCAACAGAGCCTCATTTTCTGATTAAGCAGGGCCATGAGCGAAGCACGTGTTGAAACCTGAACTCCGGTACCTTCTTCAATACATGAGCAGCCTCAGAGAGTGAATTTTTTCAGCCCATCACCAGCCCCGCTCTGGAAGCTGGAGAAGGCTGGGGACAACTCTGGCAGCCCATATCCCCCAGCAATGACCCTTCTAGAAAGCATGAGAATGGAAAGAAAGCAGTAAACTCTCACCAGTGCTCTTCCTGGGGTGCTTGGATCTACTCTTAACAAGCTTCTTAAAGCTTTGACCCTGTTCTGGCAGGATGCAGGTACAGGTACAGAGAGCCCACATCCCACCTTTGTCACTGTGTCCAGGACTTGCAATCCAGTGTGCTCTAGATGAAGCTGCTGTCATGGCAGTGGTTCAGCAGAGCTGCTCCCCTGTAAGACAGAATCCTTAGGCCAGTGGGAGATTGCGCTTGACAAAGGGAGTTGAATATGGACTGGGGGAACACCTGCCTCCATCCGCTTTACAGAGTTGTCCATGGAGCACAGACTTAGGAAACCTGAACCTCAACCACCTCAGCCAAGATCAACACGACATCCCAACTTAATTATCTCTGCCCAGAGGTGGCACCAAAACCCCCCAGGATACTGAGATTTGGAAACCTCAGAGCAAAGGCTGGGGGGGATGCTAAGAGCACTCTAAGGAATCTTTGTATATTAAACAGCAAGTGCACAATCACACCTGCCACCAAGGGCTTTATAAATGCAGTAATTGCAATGTCTGTATCTTCTAGCAAGTAACACCTGGGCATTAGGAGAGAAACCCAAGAGCTCTCTTGGCCCTTCTAGTGCTTGCACATCCCCTCAGCTGCCCCAGACGTCAGCAAACTTAGCTTAGACTTCCTTATCTCTCAAACAGAAACCATTATCACGCAGGGTTTTCAGCCACAAAACTCTTACAGGAAATGGCTGACTGCTGTTGTCTTACTCATGAACTTGGGCCGGTGTTTGGATGTGAAAGCAGCACTGGCCAACCCACCTAAATCACCTGGGGTCATGTTGGGGCAGGGGGAATGGCACAAATAGCTTTAAAAAATTTTTTCCCCTTGCAACCAGAAAAACAATCAGATGGCCTTTTTAAAAAGAGACCTGTGTTTTGTGTTTCATTAAAAGGACAGTAGTAAAAATAAAAGTATCTCTGAAGTATTTTTAATGGTATTTAACAGCAGTTGGTTAGATGTGGAGGTGACAAAGAATTTGGGGAGAAGAGAGTAGCAAGTGGTTGCCAAGAAAGTGAAGCCCTTTGCCTCATCCTACTTCTTATGGCATAACTGCTGGCAGAGGATCGCATGCAAGGTTTGTCTCTCTTACCCATCTGCATGCAAAAAATCACACCCAAATAACCCCCCACCACCACCCCAGCCCACATTGTTCCCTTTCCCAGAACCCAAACAATCCTACTGCAGAGCAGCTCTCAGCTGCCTTTGGGCAGATCTGCCACTCCTGGAAGAATCCCACCACAAAGACAACACCAGAAGGGCATCTGGGCCCAAGGTGCAGTGGCTGACAGCCACCACAGACTCCCCTGAACCACAGGGGAGAAAAACACAGACCAGGAAGAAACACCATGCAATACCCTTTCCCAGGTGCATGCAGATCACATACTCCTCTCCCAAGGGGAGCAGCTTCATGACTTGGTGGAAGAGCTTGCACCCCACTGTGTCAGCATGTTTGCTTTTGTGATGCAAAGATGGGGGGAAGAAACTGAGAAACCAAAAGCTTTACCTTACCCAGCTGCTTTGGAAAGCAAAACACCCTGGAAAGACAGTTCATCTCTATGAAAGTGAGAGACACAGAAATAGCCACAGTCAGAGGATGCTCAGTTTTATTTCTTCATAGAGCAAAGGCTGAGCTCACTCTTTGCAAGGCTTTGTAGCAAAAGGGGAAGAACTGCCTGCATAGGCTGTCAAGCCAGCCCGCACCAAGACTGCACTTTCTTTCCCCTTCCCCTGCACCTTTCCTTCTTACTTTATCTCTAAGTGACAAAACCCACCCAACTCCGTGGTTGACCGTTTGAAATGCAACACCCTCAGGGTATCACCAAGACCTGGTCTTTGTGGTCAAAGCCAGGTCAAATCCTGAAACTAACCCTGGCTAGCATTTACACCAGAGTTGTTCCCTTTCTGCAAAGGGTCCTTCCTTTTCCTGCCAGTGGTTTTTATTGGAGTGACAAGAGGAACAACTAATTTGAGGTGAATAAGGGCCTAACTTTCACTTGATCCTTCTATTAGAAAAAAGCCTGACCCTCCTACCGCAACACCTCCCCTAGAATTCATCACACCCTGGTACCCAGGCAGAGAGAAAGCATTGATCCCAGATCAAGCCAGGTGGGGGGAAGCACTGAGACTGACATGAAATAAATGCCGAGAAACCTGAAAAGGCTGTTCCTGCCACTGCAAGCAGGGAAAGAGTGAAGAGTAGCTCAGGAACACAGTTTTAGTGGAGAAACTTCAGGGACAAAGCCCCAGCTCCTCTCCTCCTTCCTGTGGCTGCAGAGGCTCTGGAAGCATTTGTGTTGGCAGGAGGCAGCAGGAATAGGCAGCTCTTCCCTGTTTCAGGCAAAAGAGTCCACTGCGGACGTGTACTCCTCCCTGCCAATGGCCACTTGCAGGAAGCTGGTCCTGTGTCCAAATCAACTCCCCAGCCCCAAGGGTGTTTAAATAAGATAGCAAGATACTCGGCCAACATTTTGTTCCACCTTTATTTTAATAATCAGATAAAAACAGAACCATAGTTTTAAAGAGTCATTACATGGCAATTATAAAGTGCATTTTCCACTTGCATGTTGTGTACAAAAATATCTTTTAAAAACAAACATGCAAAACACCCCACAAGGCACTTCCAGGCATAAAGCAAGGAGAGCAACCCCTCACTTCTATGTTCACATTGGCAATGGAAAAAGGGAAAAGGGAAAGGCCACAAGCAGTGTATTTTTAAACCGTTATTGGTCATATAGTCAGCTCCCAGCCCAGCTTTTACTTATGGCATTGCTCTTCTAGCTTATCTTCCATGCTCTTCCCTAAGCGCACCCCATTCACAGCCTGAAAATGAACAGGCCCATAAGGAGATACCACCATCCACAGCACCCCAGATATACATGCCTTGTTTCGACCCACGAACAGCTCTCCATAGGCATGGCAGCATGCCAGGAGAACATGACTTTTTTTTTTTTTTGCAGTCAGTGTCTTACAGCATTAACACCATATACTAGATTAAAAAAAAAAAAAAGAGAAAATCAGTGTCACTCAGACTTACTTTAAGTTTAAAACCAGGTTCAAGCCAAGCTAGGCAACAGTCCCTTCAAGGGAGGAGATGCAGGTTATAAGGGCTGACTCAGGAAGCTGCTTGAACAGAGTAACCAAGCCTGATGAGCTCTGGGCCAGCAAGTAGATTTACCACCAGGACTAAGTGATCAAGCACAGTGATGACATGCATTAATGTTGGGTTTTGAAAAAGCAGCAGTTGAAGGCTACCTATTCTTCCTGCAAACTCTTTTTGTCCCTTTCAGCATCCAACAGTGATCAGAGTATTCCTTCTAGGTTAGGGTAAAACAGCTTGTAAATATTTTATACAGTAGTCTCCAGAATTAAAAAGCTAGGTTTAAAAAGTTAAGTAATCTAGCCCATTACTTCTCTCCAGCCCATCCATAGGCTATTATAGGCACCCAAAAAATTATATAAAGCTTATGCACTAGAAAAAGTAAGATTCCCTTGACCTCTATTTCTACAAATTATTCAGCACCCTGCCTTTGAGTTGAGGGATTAAGTTATTTTGCTCAACTAGCATACACAAAGCTTTGTGAGGCTGTTTAGCACTGCACAAGCTGGCCACCTCACCTCAGCACAGGCCCAGAAGACAAGTCACCTCTCTGAAGACAGGGATGGCTCACATCAGTGATTTGTTTCACATCTAGGGGTGGTGTCAGGATAACCCCACTCCTCACAGCTAGTTCTTTGCACAGGTGGGGCAAGCCATTTCTTAGACACAGAGGTGCAAATTTTGGGCATTTACAGGTTGAAACGGCAGCTACTGCTACAACAGCAAGGGAAGCCCAGCATGTTGGTATTCATCCAGAATAGCCACAGCATCCTCACATGTGAGCAGTGCCACGCTATTATCTGCCAAACAGTCCATGACATGGAGTAACAAACCATTAGGAGCTCTTTTTATAAGCAATATCATTTCCATAGCCTGTTTATCCCAAAGCATTGCTGGGATCGCATATACCAACCCTTTCTCAGTCTAGGAACTTCCATGACAGTAGGTACACAACAGTCACCTTCTTATAACAGGACACAGCAAAGAGTAGCCATGTGGCCCATCTGTGTTTAGCTCCTGTAACACCTGAGCACAGCCTCCTGCACTGGACTTGGGGCCCTAGCTGGACAAAACCCTGTTTTACAGTCCACAGGAGGAAGAACTGCATTTTCAAGGCCCAGCATAGCCAACAGCTGACTTCAGATGTCCATCAAGGGGAAAAAGCATCATTGATCAATTGTGATTAAAGAAACAGGAAGGTTTTGAAGGCAGCAGTCAAGGCTGTCAACCCACAGTTGTGTTACAAGCACCACACAGCTACAGCTAATCTTTATTTTTGGTAACACCAGGGGCATAATGAGAGTTTTTCAAGATCAGCTGATAAAACAACTGGTGACTAAGCATATCAGATCCTCTCCCACAGGCACATACATCTCCTAATATGGCAGGCTGTAGGGACACATTTCCTGTCATCACAGTTGCATTTTCATTTCCAAAACACCCTTTCTGCCTCCAGTAGGAAGGACCTCACACTACAAGGATGTGTGCAGGGAGAGGACTCCATTCCCTGCAAGGCAACCACTCCATTTCCTGACAGGCACGGGCCAGCTTTGCAGCTGAAGTACAGCCCATTAAAAATTAATACTAGAACATATTTTGAAAAAGCCTTTTAGTACTAGGCAAGCAATACAAACCAGCCACCACTACGTAGCTTGGACGGACAATAGAAGCACTGTAGTGTTTCCCTGGAGACTAGCAGCTTTATAGAAGAGGAGGGAGTAGCAGCACTGAAGAGACACATGAGCAACAGCTCCTGGTCCTTTGAGCATCTGGAGAACCAGTTATCTGAGCTGAGGCAGGGAAGGCAGCCCTTTACACCAGAGATGCTTCCCTGCCTATAAGCCCACTGCCAGCAGAGCACATCTGGTTTTGCTGGGAGGCTTATGCATAGCTACATGGAGCCGTACTTCTCCCACCTTTCTGTACGCCTCACGTTCAGACCAGCTCCCAGGCCTGCAGACACACCAGTAACTGTTAGTCAGTCAGGACTTTGTCCATGGGTCAATAGTAAGGCCCTAGCTTCTCATAGCCCAAATAGCTGGGCCACTCGGGAAAGAGGCCATAGGAGCACCGAGGGCTCCCGAACTGGTCAAAGGCACTGCCAAAGTCAGGGCCTTGTGGGGGACGGACAGCTTCCTGGGCAGACTTCAGTTCTGACCGTATGATCCTGTAATTTGTGCCCCCGTTGCTGTCCCAGTACACCTTCCCATTGCACTCAAAGGAGATGGCAAACTCAACTCTTTCGTGGGATTGAATTCCCTTAGGCAAGCTGATGTCAAAGGAAAACGTGTCCTGATCTGACCCTCCGTACGTATCCTTGACATACTGGCATGGGTGATCTGCAAAGTTTTTCCAGGTGTCAAATGTCATCCTGATCTTCACAGTTTTTTCAAAAGCAAGGTTCTTCACCTTCACTGTTCCCACAATGGATCGCTCCTTTAGCATACAGTTTTCAAGGCAGACACAGTCTGTCTGGAGGCGGTTTCTGAAGTCCAGGTAGTCCGCAGAGGGCTGAACAAAATCCAGGACAAAGCTGTCCCTCTCCACTGTTGTCAGGCCCACAATGTTGTCTATCAGCTCGGTGATGTTGAAAGGAATATCCAGTGGATCATCAAACTCTGAGAACACCTTCACCATTGTCAGAGCGAGGCCTCTGCTATCTGCAAATGACACTCTCTTCTTCACTTTGTTGTGTGTGAAGGTGTTTGCTGCCTCTTCTGGTCCATTCAGCGCAGTCTTGCTGCTCAGCTGGATGCAAGGCCGCAATGGTTTGCTTGGCTTCGGGGCAATTTTGCAGGCACACTTCTCTCTCCGCAAGGGTGAGGAGCATAGGTATAGCTGCATTGCTACATCCACAGCCATTGCTTGTTTATGAGGAAAATAGTCTAATACTCTGGAAGAGAAGAAAGGTCAGTCAATGTTAGAAAAGCATTTTAATATGACTTTTCAGACAAATGCTACACCACTTCCCCCCCAGCCACCCCAAAGAAATTCACTTCCATCAACCCTGTGGATCCTTCAAGCTAAGCTTATTTAAAGGCAGGTACTGGCACGGTGTGATTTACAGACAGTGAGAAATGTGCTACAGCAGAAGTGGCAGGACCAGGGACTGTTGTGCCCTTGAACAAGTTCTTTTCCAATTGCTACATGGACAGAGTCACCATTTGAAGACACATGCACGCACTTCCCTACCAGGCTGGCAATAGCAGGCTCCAGAGCATTTCTGACAGAAAGCAAAACCTATGACTCAGTTCTGCTGATATCCACAAAATCCAGAGATTATCAAATTCCAATGCTACATAAAGCAGTATTCCTGCTGCACTCTCCTCCCTCCAGGGAGGACACTCCCCAGGGCATCAGATGCTTTTGTAGGAACAGGAGCTCAGCTTGTCACAAGCTGCTGTACGCACCTGACCTCACCCTTCATAAAACACCAAGTGTCTAGTATTTTTAGAGGCTAAAAAGCACTTGTTTGGTTGAGCCACATACTTCGCTCCTCACTGTCTACCGGACCTGCTCCATCTAAAATGCCTGCAAGTGGTATTATAAAGATAGCAATGGCCTGATAAAGCAACAGGGTAGAGACTTAGCTGACATTGCTCTACACCTACAGAGGAGTCGCTTTCTTCCCTCTACTGCACTTTAGAACAGATGTCAGCTCAGATGGCCCAGCAGATTTTTACCTCCAGTGCAGAGTTTGCACCTCAAGCCTCTGCAGCACTTGCGCTGAGGCCCTGGAAAACACCTGTATGGCCACAGGGCTCTACCAAACACAACTCACCTACTCAAGGTTGAGCAAACCTTCGCAAACAAGTCCTTCCCCCGGAAGGTGTAGGCCATGTGCCCCTCTGTCAGGGCCATTCTTCCTCCAGCATCCAGCCTGTTCCTCCAGGGATGCAGCACCATCCCTCTCTGTGTACCCACTCTAGGGCAGCTCCCACCCGGCACCTTGCCCGATGTGGCCCTGGAGTTGCCTCTGCAGCCAGGCAGCTCCCAGAATAGCGTACCTATTGCTCCTGCCCTTACACTGAGGTTAGGCTGGATGCTTTTGGCAGACCCTTTGGCCTGGCTCTGGATAAACTGCTGGACAGATTTATCGCACACACCCCCCTTAAGTCAACTGCATTGCAGCTGAACTTAAACACAGAGTATTCCCTTAATAAAAATCCCATTTGGCTGCAGGCCAGGCTCCAAAGCTGCTCCCACCATGCAGAGCAGGACGAGCCAGCAGCAGCAGCCACCGGCCACATGACACAGCAGAGGTCCAGCTGCCAAAGCCACGCACAGCTAGCTCTAGTACTCGATTGCTGCCCCTGTGCCAAGAAAAAGCCAGAGCTATGCTCTCCAATTCAGTGCTTTAACTCCCCAACCTGCAATACCAACAGAGCAGCTCTGAGCAGGCTTTCACAGCATCCATTCAGCAAGGGCATCTGTTTATTCAGAGCACATGTACTAAGGCTTGCTTCCCAACACACCCACCAGCTACACTCCTTCTGCATTTCTTCCTTCAGTCTCCTTTCAGCTCAAGGGCAGCTGTACAAAATAGACAACAGATCTGCCTGTCAGCTAGCACCACTCTGCTCATCTCTACCTGGTTTTGCCAAGTGTATTCATGCACACTTTATATAGGTCATTCCATCCTTTAGATTAAAGCAGTCTCCAATGCTTCTCTCTTACTTAAGCCAGTTTCATCTGCATTGCATCTTTTCCCAAGGAAATTTATTCAGCTGAATTCCCATAACTGCTGAGAAGTCAGGTTTCTTAGTAAGCCTTGGTTATTCAGTTTTTAAAATGAGGACCATTAAATATCCAGTCTGATTTGCATTACTTGGAGCTTTTTTCCAAGCTAAAAACTATAGTAAGACCTTTTCATACCTAGTATTAGGCTGAGCTCCGTTCTTCTACAAACACCCTTTTCCAGCTCATTTGATACCCCAGACATCATTTCATGCACTTGAGAGCCTGCTGATGTCCAACTCACAGCCAACAGAGGAAGGCTTCCCTTTGGGGGCTAGTGTTGGCTGTCTTGAACTTCAGATGCTTTGAAGGTGGGAGCAGGAAAACAGTTTTGAGAGCTCACGCAGGAAAGGCAGCTCTAGGAAGCAAGCGGTGCAAGGAAGGCAGCCTGACACAGATACAGGGGCTGATTCCTTTCCCCCTCCTCTAAAAAGGAAGACAGATTAGATTCTGGCTCTGGACACCTTACTGCAGCTCCACCCTCTCCACAAGAGGATGCCACCACTCACTCTTCCCTCCTCTATTTCTAGGAAGGTGAAGCAAGCCGGTGCAGGGGAGTTATCGACGCCTACGTTTACCAAAACCCTTCGATTGCCTCCATTCTGCTTCCAGTGCTGTTTGTGAATAAGGCAACCCCCTTGCAGCGGGCTCGATGTGCAGCAGCCGCTAAACTAGAAGTTTTCAGACGTAACACGCCACTGGATGAGCGGCGCTCGGGTTTTGTCTCCTCCCTGGTTCAGGAACGGCCGAGCTGTTCCGAGGGTACAGCCCTGTTCCCCCAGGCATGTACCTGAGGTCCGAGCGATGCGTCAACCCCGCTACAGCCCATCCCTCCCGCAAACAAAAGCGGCGCCGCAAGCCCGGACCGAGCCGTGCCGTCCGGCCCCGCGGGGGCTCCGGGGCGCCGCGGCGAGCCCGGGGGAGGCAGCGGGACAGGGCTACCGCTCCCGGCTCACCCGGAGCGGCTACAGCAGCTAAGCCTGCAGGACCCCGCTTCGCCCCACCCCCGGTAGCAGCACCCGGGCGGGGAACACCCGAGCGGGGCTGCGCCCCCGCACGGGGGAGCGCGGCGGGCAGCCGCGGAAGCCAAGCGGCAGCAGAGCGGAGCACGGCAGGGCCGGACGCGCCCGGCAGCGGAGGAGGACGGGAGCCCCAGCGGGGCCATACCTGGCACAGTGCATGAGGCCGGCCCCTGCTCCCCCGGCACCCTCAGCTCGCTGCCGCTCGCCCGGCCAGCCCCCGGGCCCGGGCCCGCCACCTTAAGGCCGGCCGCCCCGCCGCGCCCCGCCCCGCCGCGCCCCGCCCGCGCGCGCCGCAGCCAATGGGCGCGCTCCGAACGCGGCGGGGCGGTCAATAGGGCCACCGGGTGGCCGGCGCGCGAAGGGCGGGGCCCGCGGCCGGGGGAGCCCGGGGGGGCGGGGCGGGGGGCGCGCCCTGGCCCTGGCGGTGCTTCCCGGGGCATCCAAAGCGGAGGGACCTCGCTGAGTCCCGCCGGCCCCCGAGCGGGGCTTGCCTGCTTTGGCAGAAGGTACACGCTCCGCGTCAGGCCTTGGATGCTCCCGGTCCGTCTCTGTCCTGCGGCGACACATGGCCCCCGGCGCCACCCCGGCGTTTGTGAACATCCACCAACAAGCAGCTATGGGCTAAACCTATACTAAACCTAAACTGTGTTCTTGAGGCAGGAAAGCCTTTTTAGGGCATCGGTCTTCTCGGCTGGGCTGGCCCGGGGATGGGTGGGGAGGAGGGTTACTCATACTTCCACATCTTGTGACCGCTGTGCTGGCTGGCACCGGCTAGAAAGCTCCAGAGGATACTCCAAAGTCTCCTTTCCAGAAAGTACTTATGGTGTAGAGTAGAAAATATTACTTTCTCATGGAGGTGACTTACAGTAGGAAAAAACACCTGCGAGCCCCAGCTGGCACAAAGACCCATCCCATGGGAGTCTCTCTCTGGGCACATGCGCAGAGCTGGGAAGGTGTTACCAGCACCCCGAAAACATGTGCCAGGCGAGTCGCTGCTCTGGCATAGACCCCCGCTGCTTTGTGGGGCCGGCTGGGCCAAGGAGTCATCCCAGCTGCCCTCCTGCCGCCAGTTCCCGTCTCTGCTCCTGAGCCCGCTTTGGTGCGGAGCAATGCCACCTCCACGGGCAAGCAGCAGAGGCTATAAAGCCTGCTGCAAGGTGGGGATGGTGCCTCTACCTTCTCGCCATGGCAATGGTGGGGATGATAGTATTTGCCTCTTTTTGCACCACATCTGGCCTCTAACTGCACAGCTGCAAGCAATGCTGCTTTCTCGCCTCCCTTACAAAGCATAAAAGCAGGATTGAAGTGTCAACATTTGTTTTTAATTAACTTGCGGAAACACACACGGCTATTGTTATAGCCAGAGACTTCCTGCTGGAAGCTGCCATTTCATAAACTTATTACTCTGCAAAACAAAAGGGGTTTTGTTGAGGAAAAAAAAAACCACCAGCTTTTTTTTTTTTAATTTTAAAAACCTTTTTTATATAAAGGCAGCGATAAGGTTTGAAGTTAGGGGGAGAGAGAGATATGAAAGATTACCACCTGCAGGAGACTTGCAGACTTAGAGCAGTGTTTTATGTGCTGCAGGCGTGGTAGGATTTCAGCACATGCTGCTTAGTGCTAGGTTTTACAGCAGGGATGAGGGGAACCACGTTCAGGTTTGCTCAGGAGCAATAGAGAGACCTGATAAGGTGGTCACAGCCCGTGGGCCCTCTCCACTGCTCCCTCCCCTTCCCCAGGCAGGGCCACTGCAGCCTGGCTCAGCCTCACTGGCCTTGGGACACCAGAGAGATTCAGGCAGAAGCAGTTTGTTTAATGGGATGAGCCCAAAACCTGGAAAGCCCCAACCTGACTTACGCTTGTTGCTCTGCTCTGCCACATGTTTCTTCTGCACATTGCTGGCTGCTCAGCACCACAGAGGTGCTGGTTAGCCTCTGAGCTGCATCGGTTTGGCCAGCTAGCCCCCAGCGCTGGGGAAGGAATGCATGTGAGGTGGCTTAGGGCGCGTTTCTGCCCTGCAATACAAGCCCTGTTTGCCATGAGTGGGGCAGGGTGTTTCACAACTGCTGCTTGGTGTTTGCCCCCAAAGCAAAGGTAGGTAGAAGTGGGGGCAGGGCATTGTGGCGGGCTGTGGACACAGGCTGTTATCTTTTGGGAGCTGAGATAGTAGCTATATTTAGCACTATGCTAGGCCCTTGCACAGTGGTCTTTGTGATTTCCCCACAGCTTTCCACCCCTCCCGCCTTGCTGGGGGATGGGGAAGAGCTTGCTCCCTAGCATGGGGAAGAGGGCTCCAGGGGTGTTTTCCCTGGGGGAGCACTGCAGAACTGGTCCTATCCACAATGGACATCTCCAGAAGGAGGGTCTCACTCTCCCATCAGGTCTCACCTGGGGTTTGTTACTGGTTCAGCTGGAGGATTTACCCCAGGGCCCCCTGTGACAGAACGTGGTGGCTCCCGCATCACTGCGGTGCAGCCCCACTGCCTTCCTGTGGGAGGGGAGGCAGAACTCCTCCGTCCCTCCTGTGGGGCAGCCCTCCTTTCCCCACCACAGTCCCTCAAGAACCATCTCTACCAGCAGGCTTGAGTAGGTCCTTGAGGACCCTCCCGTGTCCTGCCACCTTCTCTAGTGCCCTGCTAGAGGCATGGGTGGATGGAGCATCTTTTCTCCCCTGTCGGGATCAGTCAGGCTGCTGTGATGGCTCAGCCTCCCACCAGCCAGCCACTGGGCAGCCCCAGTGGGGAAGGGGAGCAAGGCCAGAAGTGTTGTGCAACATGTCCAAACCGCAGGAGGCTGCGGGGTCGAGGCTCAAGGGTGAGTGTTGTAAACTGGTGGAGTGGCTGATATAACAGCGCTGACCAGGGAGCTCTGCTGGCGCTACTTCCATTGGCACCCCATCCAACACCTTGTGTCCTCTCCCAGATCAGCAGCCCCCTCCTGCCACCTTGTTCTCCCCACCACCCTGGCTGCCATCCCCCATTGCTGCTGATGGTCATGGGTACTCCAGCCCGCTGCACCTCCACACCCAGCTGCGGCCCCAGCCTGGCCAGGACCACCTGGTGGCACAGTTGGGGAGTCTCCATTCCTGGCTACTGAAAGTCATCGGAGCGGCAGCAAAAGTGCCACACTCCTTGTGCTCTCTGCAGCAGCCCGTGGAGGCAAACGGTGCCCACCATGGTGGTGCAGCTGATGCTGTTGGAACACTGGCACTTGACAGCAATTTCCAAATCATCAGTGCTGAGAAACTGCTGCTGCCTTTGAGCCAGGCTGTGGTGCTTGTGCCAAACAGAGGTTTTTGTTGAAGTCCACCTGCCTGTCACAAGGCTATGAGGATAACTCTGAAGTAATTTTAATCACATGTTGCCTCCTGTCAAAATGTGAAGGGAGAAACTAATTTTGGAGTAATTTTTGTCACTGAGGGCATGTGGCAAGGGAGGAAAGCCTCACTGAACCAGAAGATGCTATTTTGGGCAGCACTGGGGCACGGTGAGAGGCAGGCAGGCCAGTGCAGTGCCCCAGGAGTGGTGGCAGTTGGCAGCATGACGTGCCATCCTCCGGAAAGGATGTATCCATGGCTAAGCTGGGTGGCTGTCTGGCCATCAGTCGTCCCTTGTCCCTTCTCAGTATACCAGTGGGTTTCAGCCACACTTGACGGGGGTGGGAAGCTTACAGACCCCTTTTAAGTTTTGTGAGAATCAACAGCTAGTGGGGAGAGACCCAGTGAACATCCTCACCAAGCAAAAGTGGAGCAGGACTTTGCTGTGGTGGCCCGCTATCCAGGTGGTGTCTGCACCGACAGTGTTTGGCCAGCACTGACAGCCCCTTGGCCAGCTGTAGCACATGTCATGGGGCTGGTCTTGGAGTGCTGGAGAAAGCTGGGTCAACAAAAGTGGGAGAGGGACAGCATGACAGATACAAAGCTTCTCTCACTCTACAGTTCACCGGCCAACTTGGTCTTAGCTGCAAGTGTGTGCTAAGGTCTGATATGTGTTGCCTAGGAGCTTCTTGTGGTCCCAGGCCCCTGTCCAGCTCATGTAGGGTCACAGCAAACACAGCTGCACCAAAGAAAGGACCTGAGAAGTCCTGTCGGGTGATGGGATTCTCCTCTTTTATTCCATAGGTCTCAAACTCCTGTGGCCATCCCAGAAAATTAAGTAAAGAGCATTCAAAGTGCCCCAATATCAAAGGAAATCCTACTCTCAATTAAGGCTCTCAGCTACGCTTTGGGGAGCTGTGCTTCAAGGCAGGGCTCCACTGCTTCTCCTGGCTCCATCCAGAAATGAGGAGCTAGTTCAGTACATTGGCTGCAAGCCCGAGGTAGGATATTTACATTGGAATGGCTCCCTTTGGATCTTGTATGTGCTTATGGTCAAGCACCCTGAGGAACATGTACTCTGCCCTGCTGAAGACGACGGCAACCTTCTCTTCCAGCCCAACGTGCACAGAGAACATAGTGTGGGGCCAGATGCAAAGCCTGGCCTGGTACTGTGCGTTGTAGAAAAAGATTGGGTAGGATAAAACTATGGTTCTTAATAATAAACAAGGCTCAGCAAGAGAGACCGTTAAAATCCTTGCAAAAAAGGGAGATTATGGGGGAGGGAATGAATGCAAGTAGGTTACTACAAATGCCTTAAGGAAAGCTGCTACCCACAGAGACAAAGGGAACGGGTTTCCAGTGGAGGAAGAACCCAAAGGGTAGCACAGGGAGACAAAATGACAGTAGAGCAACCAAATGACAGGCAGGCAGGAACAACAGAGAGGTAAGTCCTTGGCCAGGCATACAATGTGCTTGTCAAAAATATTATAGTGGTGCTAAGATGAGGCACTACATGTGGGGTGCCAGCTTAAAACAACCTCTTCCCTAGAGACAGGGACCCAAGAGTGGGCAAGCCCCTCCAAGAAGAGAAGGGTACCTCCTGCTTTCTCAACATCTATGGTGATGTTTTCAGAGAGCTGCTCTGAGACCTTGCCTTCATGCAGTCTACAGATTTCATTCCCATCAGTGAAGTCCTGGAAAAATCATGACAAAGAAAAAAAAAAAGGAGGTTGGTTGTCTGCCCCAAGATTGCACAAAGTGGTGCAACAACTGTGTACTTGTCCTTACATTTTTTTTTCCTGACACCATCCCTTGCCCTAGTGAACATGCACTGCGGAGGTGTCTGGCTTGACCTCCCAGAAAATCTTCCTTGTTTTGCTTCAGCTGATGCAGAGAAACACAGTGGCTTTCCATCCTTTCTGCTGTTCACATGAACCCAGGAGTACCTGGTTGTGCAGATACGATGTGTTAAAAAAAATAAATTGTCTGTAAGCAGTACATGCCCTCCTACATGAAGGGAGCAGAGAGCATAAAGACACAGTCTGGACTAGAACCTCAAATCATCCAAATTCCCCATGTGCTCTTGCAGGAGATGGACAGCAAGGGCTGGGCTGGAGGGGCAGGAGAATTAGAAGGAATCAGGGCTATTTCCATTTGTACACTGATGGGAACACAGAGACAGAGGGATGCTCTGCTCCTCTCAGGGAGGTCGAATCAGTCCAGCTGCATTGACAGCATGGCTTGTTTTCACCATACAAATGTCCAACTGGCTAGACTTGGATCTGCCCTAGATGCACAAGACATAGTGAAGCAATGTATATTTTAACTTTGGTGCCCTAAAAAGACTGCAAACCTTATTTGGTGGGGCAGATGTCTTGGGAACTTGCACATATACAGGCCTGGGGACTTAGAGAGCTTATCCTTGAGTGAGAGGCTCTGCTTTGCCTGAAAGTCACTTGTAAGCTGATGAAGGCTGAGAGAGGAAAGGCCAGACTGAGGGGTGCATGTAGTTCTTGATGATAAATACAATCCTAAGATCCTTTCAGGGATTCATGCCCTTCAGCTGAGACTCTGTCCATAGCCAGCCACTGCTGCAGCAGAGAATGGTCAGTTCCTCCGTGAAGCATTTGGTCTCATCCTAAGATGAGTCAATGAAAGACAGGATCCGTTGCTTTCCAGACTTGTCTGTCTCTGTGCATTCACTATAAAGGGAATCTGAAAATCAGCAGGAACAAGATACCTGACTTTTAAATGGTTTCTTGAAAAAGTACTAAAGGCAATGTCAAGGGTAAAGGCAAGAGCTGAGTGGAGGGTGCTGGGGAAGGAGGTCAGCTGGAGCTACTCCCATCATCAGCCTTTGCATTCTTTGAAAATATTTTTCAAGTGTAACCTGGCCTTTTTATTTGGAAGTTTTAATTTAATGCCAGGGAAAAAAACAGAAGGTGATATTCAAGGAATTACCCAATTAACCTGAAGCTTGAAGTTTCCTTCTTGCAGAAACTGACTGCTAGCAAAAATTACCGCTCTCTGGGGTTCTTGTACTTCTGAAGTTCCACATTAAATGCAGCTAAGTAGGTCACTCAAGATCCCAGGTTTGGGGCATATAAATACCTCCACTGTCTGCAGGTAGCTTCGCATTGCCTCCTTTCCTGAGTTCTTAGGATCCTGCAGAGACAGATCTCTCCCTGCCTGATCTCGCAAGACCTAGCTAATCTCATCTGCACCTAGCAGGAATCAGTTATGTGCAGCAGCTTTATGCCATAGAAAGGACTTCTAAACTTGGATTGGATGGGGCAGAATTTAGGAAATGTGCCTGCAGACGAGAGACACACCCAGGGCAGGAATAACTCTGACGGGACCTGGAAAGCAGGCTAGTTATTCATAGGAAGCCAGCCACTGGCTCTGGTCAGGGAGGAGGAAGTCAGGCCTGGTAGGGTGAGCAGCGTTCCAGTGCTGACAGCTGGGAATAGTGCGTGTTCCAAGCCCATGGAGCCTGCAAGCATTTTTGTCTGCCTCCTTCATCTTCCCTCCTCTAGTCTTTGCTCATCTCCCATTACTGACCTGCCCAGCTTCCCTCTGCTGCATGGGATGGCATGCAGAAGAGGAGGGTAGTGCTAGCCTTGAGCAGCAGCCACTGGGATCCTGCAGTGGCTGAAAACCACTGTAAAGAAAATGCAATCCCCTCTGAAAAGTAAAGCAAACTGCTTGGTGTCTATCAAGTTTCCCTGGATGCCACTGATTCCTGAGAAGAAGTTAAAGTGCTGGAACGCAGGTCAAAGTGGTGCAAACACAGTAGGTGATGAAGGAGAAGGTCTTTGGGATGACCAGCTTATAGTGATCTGAACCAGGTGGCACTGCAAAGCTGGAAAAAAACAGCAATAGCCAGGGTCTGTAGGAAAATCAGTAAGTTGAAATAAATATGATGGTTCTGATAGTCATCACAAGTAGGATGGGAATTTAATTTGCTGGCTTATCTGTTCCTGATAAAGGAGACACTTCTATATTGCATGTATGTGTGTATATATATATATGCACTATGCAATAGTGCATAGCAGCTGAACATCCCCCAGTGACGGCTGTATTTCGGATGACTGTTTTTTGAGAAAAGAAGTGAATGCAATCTTGCTTTTTCATGCCTTGTGCAAGAGGACAGCAATGTGGGCATCAGTGTGACTCTCACGCATACATAGGCACACATGTACACGCATGGATATGCTCTTGCACAAAGTGTGCATGGAAAGATATAAGAGTTCAGTGTTATGCCCTATGCTCAAATAAGCTCAAAGAGCAGAACATCATCCACTGTTGAGCTTTTCAGTTGCAGATTAAAAAGAAACCTGGTTGCACAGATTTTGAGCTGTCTTAGGTTTTGGTCTTTTTTCACCTCCAGAACTGCAATGATAACTCAGGTGTTTTTATCGAAAGCCAAACGCCACTTGGTCTTGACTGATAGGTCGTCTTTCTTAATCTTTCAAAAATACTTGGACCCCCACTGCATTAGTCCAATTTTGTGCAGTACCACTCTATCAAAACTCATAGTACAATGCTGAAAAATTGCAGGCAGTACCAAACTCTCTGTATGAATCCTTTCCATTCGTGTAAGGGTCACTTCAGAACACAAAGTCTCCTGTGATGTTCAGGCTCCCAGTGTGGCAACAGCCTGGAAAAGACCAAATGCTGTGTTTTCTGAAGCTGGTTGCTGTAACTTTATCATCTGAGCCTCACAGAGCACTTTGGATCTCATTGTCAGCACATTCCAGAGACAGGAATGTCCTGTCACTCCTGGAGAAGGGCTGGCTGCCCCAACTCAAACCCTGCCAACTTTCTCAGCTCTCTTTGATTGTGTGGTCTTGCAGTGACTTCAAGTCCAGTCTTCCGAATTCCCCTCCCTCAAGGTCGTTGCTGGTTGGATCCTCTATGGGAGTCCTTACAAGGCCTAACACAGCTCAGGTTGTTCCTGCTGTGAGCCAGGTTTGAGCTGTGTGGCGGTTTTGGGACAACCTTTGTAGTGCTCAGTCCCACAGCCACTAGAGTTGAGGTTGTGGTGGGGTTTGCTCAGGTAAGGGATTTGCTTGGGTCCTCCAAAGGGTAGGCAGAGCTAGCTCAATCAAATCAAATCAAATCATCAAGTGCTATTTGATTAACAGCTTAACCCAAGCTGTTTGTGGCCTTCCTGACAGCCAGGGCCTGACTGAGCCTGTGCAATGGCACAACTGGGGCTTTGCACACTTTTCATGCAAGGAACCACGTGCTGCACGTACAGGACGGAGCTACTCTGGCACTCGAACTGCCTTCAAGCTTTTTAAAGCCTCCGCTTAAATGTGAACTAAGGCAGCTATAAATAGCAATTGGTGGCCCCTGGTTAACCCAGGGGCGTTGATCATGGAGCTGGCTCCGCGTGTCGGTGCTTGGCTGTTATCAGCCTTGGCTCTCACATCAGCTGGGAGCCAAGTTCATCAGTACTCCTGGCTCATTGCTGCCTCGTAGTCTGGGTCATGGGGGGGTGGGCATATATTTCTTTTGACACGTGTAAATATGAAAACACATATTTATCTATTATATGGCAATTAATATGCTTGTGCATAACTACAATATACAGTTTGTAATAGAAAATATAAAGCATTAATTGCAAATTAAGACTTAAGTGCAATGCAAACTGTAGAGATTTCTAAAGTTAAATGATATATTTAAAATAAATCTAAATAAAGGGTTGGACGCAGCTGCCTTGGGACAGGGAGGATGCTTGACACCAACATTGCAAAGCAGGCAATGTCTCCATCCAGTACGGGTGCTGCAGCAGACAGTCTGTCATGGGCCTGACTGCTGCCTATCCTGGTGCTGCTGGCCCCCAGCTTTTCTTATCTGCACGAGCATGCATCCTATTTATTGAGTGGACTTCCTTTGTTTTGCAGCCCACTCTCCCTTATGGGTGTGTTATCACCTTATGATCAGACGGCGTGGTTGTGATATGTCAAAGGCATTGTGCCACACGCCAGCTTTAATTGCCTTTTCGGGGTCATTACAAAGTTTGAGGCTCTTAAATCATTGTCAGGGCTGTATTCCCCACTGCCAGGCACTGCCAAGGCTGTACATAGAGCACTGTGCCCAGTCTGGGCCCCTACTACAAGAGAAATAGTGACAAGCTGGAGCCCAGCAGCAGCCACCAGGTTGGCAAGAGTCTGGAGCACATGGTGCAGAAGGAGAGACCGAGGGAGATGGGCTTCTTCAGCCCAGAGGATAGACTGCTGATGGGGCTGCAGATGCATATTCCACTGCCTGAGAGGTAGACAGAGAATGCAGAGTCAAACCTTCTCAGTGGTGTCCAGTGAAAGGACAAGAGCCAACAGGCGCTTCTGCAACACAGGAACCTCTAATGGGACAGGTGGAAACTGCTCTGCTCCAGAAGAATGGGGCAGCAGTACATGGCCCAGAGAGGTGGTGGCATCTCCATTCTTAGGGACCATCAAGCCTCGCCTGGATGCAGCCTCAAACATCCTGACCTGACTGTGAGTGTGGCCCTTACACAAGGAGCAGGGAGGGCACAAACATCTCCAGAGTTCCCCCCCACACACAAAGTTGTCCATGATTGTATGAGTGTATGATATTTCCCCATTTGAAACTGTTACCCCCTGAAATCATTGATAGCTACTGATCCCCCTGATGTGGTCTGTGGGAGTTCACAGACCCATCTCAGGGGACCAAGGCTCTCACAGGAACAGGTGAAAAACCACAGTGCTTAAAATTAAGAGTATGCGATACAATGAGCAAACACAGAATGATGAGAGGCAGATAAGACCTGGAGAACTTGTTTATCAGTGTGGTATGAAATCCAACATTATGTGGCTAAGAGAGGACAAGGAAAGAAAGAAAACAATTATGACTCTGAAAATGGTTTAGTAAAGGTCTCAAAGCTTTTGCAGATAGGAAGTAGTAGAGAAGCATGGGTTCATTACACTGTCTCAGAGTAAAGCCCTTCCTTTAATTAATTTATTACTAATATAAAATTGCCCTAATCTGTAGGAAGCAATCAAATATGCTAAAGCCAATTTATCCTAATCTAAGGTAAACACATACATCTCTTACTAATACAGAGGTATCTTATTCTGCATAAAGCAAATGAGCCTATCTGTGGGTTGTGTGCAAGTGATCTGTCTCACAGACCTTTGCCCACAGCTCTTTAGGTGACTTTTGCACCTCCGAAGATTCCTGCCTGCCCTAGCTCTCGCGGCAGACCACATGGGCTCGTGCTGGGTATCGCTGTTACCCATGACATGCTCAGCTGCCATCTGCACTGTTGTCTTAAGTAAGTTTGGCTGGTTTGTTTCACCCCTCACTCCAGTCTAAGACACTCTATGTGAATGAAGATTATACCAGAGATCCTGTCATCCAATCGGCTGCTAGCATTAGACCACTTTTAATTTTTTCCATTTGTAAAGGAGGTGTATGGAAAATGTGCAACTCCCTGTCACAAGGAGCTTGTGGATGCTAAAAACTGATGTGAGTTCAAAAGGGGACCAGACACATTCACAGAAGAAAAAATGCCACTGTTGCATGCAAAGACGCTCCTGCCTTTTCAGGAAATCCTTGATCTGCAAATTGAGCTGGCTGGGAAAGTAATCCGGAGAGGAATCACTACAGGCTTGTCCAGCTCTTCTCTTCCTCAGGCATCTGCCATAGCTCCCTACCAGATAGGGTGCAGGGGAAGACGGACCATATTTGAGCTTAAGGACTCATGAAAAATCTCACTTAGTGTCACAGGTATATCAGAATTTCTCCCTAGATATCTTCACAGAAGCCAAAATCCTACAGGCAGAGGGACAGCTGTAGAGAAAAGAGGAAGGCTGCCCAACTCCTTCTCCTTACCCAAAGGCTCTCATGTAGAAATGTTCCTGAGGTTTGCAAATAGCTTGAAATCACCTGTGGGGACAGGTAGTGATGGCTGTCCTGAGCTGACACTTCCCCACCCCGATGCTTCAGTTGGAAACCTGGGCAGCATTGGTAACTCCAACCACCCTGCACTGGGAGAGTTGGGACCAGCAGCGAGGGCACTGATTAGCATCACCAGTATAAAACTCAAATCTGTGGCAGGTGAAATAGCTCTTTGCTTGATAATAAACAGGGCCATGAGAAGTAGCAGCCTGAGAGTTGGTTATTTCTGTGATCCTCTGTGAAAAAAAACCCAGTTTATTATCCAGAAGCTTCCCTTTATGACAGCGCTGTTGACCCCAACTCTGTGCAGCTGGCTCAGTGCATGGGCAGGGAAGGGCCCAGATGTGGCCTAGTGGCATTTGAGCTCAAGGGCTCACATGTCTAGAAAAAGTCTGATAAGAGCCAGGAATTCAAGTGGTCCTGAAATAGTGATAAGAGCAGCTGGGGAATGCCTCATATGGACATATGGGCCTGGGCAGTAGGGCTTGGTATGCAAGGAGGTAACACCTGCCCCACATGCTCAGTGTCACATTTCACTCCCGAGGAGACTCACATGGGGCAAGTGACATGTGCTGCATCTCAAAGGCACTGTGGAGACCATCCTTTGCCTACCCTACACGGAGCTGCAAGAGGAAAGGGGTCATTCTCCTGAGTAGTCCCCAGAGATTGAGCTGGCCTCCATGGAACCCCTGGGTGATGAGGAATGGCCCTGCCTGCTGAGCCATGCACACCCGACTGCTTTGCCCAGTCCAGCTGCTTGCTGGCTGTGTTTCTTATTGCTTCCTAGAGTGCTAGGCATCCCTTTGAATTGTGTGGCACATGCCCTGTGCTTCAAATACAAAAGCATTGCTGTCAGAATATCATCCAAGAGGTCACCAAGCTTGGCCACCAAGGTAGAACCCAGAAGCTGCACAGCCCTCCCTGGCATCCCTTCAGGATGTTCCATGCCACGTGGTGGGGCACAACTCTCCCTGCTGCCCTTCCCAATACCCCAGCCTCAGGCTTTGCCTCCTTGGGTGAGGTTTTGGAGGCACAGACAGCCATAGCATTCTCATCATGGGTTGTTACTGTGCTGGCATGGTTTAGGAAACATCACAGGGAGAGGAGAAAAGATGGTTTTCATAAGTTTCCATGTCTCACAGGACTCTGTGGTGGTGCTTATCACTGACTTGTCCACAGGCAGTATCCTGGAGTCGGCTGAAGCATCTGACCAAAAGCCAGTGCAGATGTTGGCATCAGAGCAAGGTGTAAATTCAGGGGCAGATCGAAGTCATGTTTCAGCTCCAAAAACTGGAGCAGCAACTGGGGACTCCCTCATGGTTTGCCTTCCCTGTGCAGGATAAGTTTTGCTCTTACCAGAGCTTGTCACCCAGTTTCTGTTTCAGTGACCAGGTCCCACAGTGACTACGGTCATCGAAAAGAGTCCCCCAAGCTTTCCTGAGCTCTTTTACTGGGTTGTCTGAGATATCTTGCTCTATGGGCCCCAGAATGAGGTAGAGCATGCTCCTTTCTGGGATAAGCTAAAGACTGCACAAGACAGACATGGGCTGGCATCCGGGAGGAGCACGCTCAATAAGCCCAGCGCCAAACAAAGTGGCAGCCAAATACTGCGCGGCCATATGACTCCGGCTTTTTGGAGACTGTTTTTTAAACTGTAAGTAAACTGTGTCATAACCTCTCCCTTTCATCTTGCAAAAAGGATGTTCAAGGTCCCTGCAAAGTTTTGCAGTTGTTTAATGCCTTTCAGCCTCAGCCTGGACTCAGTTTGGAGGAAAAAGCGAGCAGGTGCTTACGCTGAGCAGTCGTAGCCAACAAAGATGTGTGCTCCATGGATATTGTTCCAAAGTCCCCTGTGTTGGCAGTGGGTGCTCTTTGGGGTGCAGAGGGGTAATGTCTGATTAGTTCAATCTTCACTCCAGGCTTCAAACAAACATGGTGAGCAAATGCTTTCCAGAAGATACCTCCAGCAAGCAGCACTGTGGCCTCCCTGTCATCCCCCTGAGGACTGCAAAGTTTCCCTTTCTCTGACTGTCTGGACTCCCTGGGAGGCTGCTGCTGATCCACGTCACGCACTGGCAGCTGCATCTTATGCAAGTGCCTCTGTGCAGCCCTTTCCTTGGGTTCCCTGTTGGCGCAGAGTTTAGTCTAACTCAGACTTTTCCCCTAGGCAGGCCTGGGGGGTGGCAGCGGAAAGCCATATTTCCTTTCTTGCAAACGCAAGAGGAACATGGGAGTCCCAGCTCTACAGGGTTGGTTGAAAGGCTGGCAAGGAGTCCATTGAGTTAAAGTGCCTGTTTCATATTCAGTGGAGATACGATGCAAACACTCTGAAAATCCTCTGACAGCAATTGTCTCCCTGAACTCACACAGAGTTATTGGGAAACCAGCTGCAGAGAGTTGCCTGGCCTTCTCCTTTCTGCTCCTAGCCCTCTATAATTCCATTCTATGTCTCTCTACCCTGTAGCGGGGTTGAAGAGCAAAGTGAAACAAGGGCTGAACATAGCAGTAGAAAGCTTTGCTATCTCCACAGGAGTACAGGAAACTGAGCATGGCCAGGGAGTAGGCTCAAAAAGCCAGAAATGGAGCATCAGGGAACTTCATACTAAATCACTGAGCTGATGGGAATAGTCCCTCTGCTTTGCCCAACAGCAGGACTGTGATGGTGAAACAGGGGATCTGAGGAAGGGTCTTGAAGCTCCCCTGTGGTAGGTGGCACATATTACAGGACCCAATAGGGCCTTTCCCTGCCTGGCTTGTGGCATCCCCTGCCCTCGTTGCCTGGGGAGCCAGAGGGCAGCTGTGGGGTCTGTGCTGGCTGCCAATCACATGGACATGGCACACTGTGACACTGCCAGCTTCAGGGCTGAAGTCCCAGATTCATTCTGAATCCTTGAGCTGCAGCTGGACAGAGGAGCAGGCAGGCTCCTGTGTCTCTCCCAGGTGGCTATGGGGGTCAGACACCCCTCTGTGAAGAAGCTTTCCCCTGGCATCTTGCTGGGACATAGCCAGGCCTTGGCAGGTGCTCGATGGCCTCTCAGGTACCCTCAGGACATAGTGCAGTGAGTCCAGACCAAAGTGCCTGTACCCTGCCAGGCTGGCATGGCTCAGCAGTGACTGCATAACACCAGCTGCCCCCAGAGGGCTAGACCCTGGGTGTCTGCACTGAGACTGAGCATCTTACTTTGCCCTTCCTTGGGAGGTAGGTGGGGCGCTTGAGGAAACATCTGGTAGCTGGTTTCATGGCAGTCCTGCAAGGCCAAGATCTGCCAAAATCTTGCTCCTGCTGTTTTACATTTTGCTGCCAGGTTGGGGCTGTTTAAATAAGCCACAGTTATTTACCATGCCCTCTGGTCCTCGTGCTGTGCTGTGCACTGGCCTGGAGGGTGCCTGGGCTTGGGGCTCTCAGCGAGGCTGGGAGGCATTGGCAGGCTCAGACAGACTGTGCTCCTGACTGTGTAACCCCAGGGTTATCTCTGAAAAACCATACAGCCTGGCAGGTTATATGCCTATGTGGCTAATGGGGGAGGAAGTTTCACAGCCCTTGAGCTTGTCCCAATTACCTTTCGTCTTCTATAGCCTTTGTCATCTCCCCGAAGGGCCTGGGACAACCTTAATTGGAGATAGGGGCTGCCATGGTGGATGCCAGGTTAAATAAGTGTGTTTTCTTAATGAATAAGGCAATCTGTATCTTGGCATACATTAGATATGTGGACAGCTCACACATGCTGTGGATTTTGAGCTGCCCAGTCCTTACCTCAGTATCTCCACACCACACATTGGGCTTAGGACAGCTTCTCCCCGCAGCTATGTGGGATGCAATGCCAATGACACCCAGCATCTCCTGCATGACAGCATCTCATGCACCCTTCCTATCTCCCTCCCAGCCAGCTCAGGTAGGGCTGTCTGCTTATGTCAGTGTCATCTTCCTAAAAAGCCACAAGGCCACGGGGAACCTGTTTGGTTGGATCAGCACAGCTCCACTCCTTGGAAGCAAGAGCCCAGTAGTCATGGTCCCAAGGCTCATGTGTCTTTTTTTCCCAGAAAAAAAGTAGCTGGGTCATGCATTCATGCTAGATGCTGTAGTCTGTGGCTGCCCAGAGCTCCAGTTTGCAATAGACGTGCTGCCACAGCCAGCCCCAGGGCTTTCCAAAGGGAATGGCAGTATCCGCTCACTGCAGGAAAGATGTACGCTGAAGGTCACAAGCCTACCGTTACCTACAAAGCTCTTCCTTTGTGGTGGCAAGAGTGTATCCCAAGGGTGCTCAGGGCAGGAGGAAACCGAGTGGTTGTGTGGAGAGCAAAGCCAGCACCTCACACTGCCTTATGGCTCCATGTCTTTGCTGATGGCACTGCAGGGATGAAGGGAGGTCCTGCCAAGAGGTCGCTCACCTCTACTGGGCTTGATTTTCCTGGAACGGGATGTATTGGAGACCTTTATGCTTGGGTCTAATGCTGACCTATGGCTTGGTTTAAAAGGTTTTGAGAAAGGAACACACAGACCGAGTGTCCAGTATTGAACAACCCCTGTTTGTAGGAAATGGGGTGAAACCAGATTGAGCTGGGAGGAATGAAAGAGGGTGCTGCTCTAAAAGCAGAAAATGAGTGCAGCACTTTATGTCCCAGGACTTAGTGGCACAGTCCCGCCAAGGGACGACAGAATGCTCAGCCCTGACACTCCCACATTGCTCTGAAGGGAAAATGCAGAAGCTTCCCACTTCCTGAGAGGCTGTTGTGCTCCAGAGGGTGGACATCAGCACTTCTCCATGTGTTTGGACACCTCCTGGGAGACGGCCAGCCTCTGAGAAAGGCCTTGCATACCTTAGAAATCATGACTTCAGTCGCTTCTGGGCATCCTGCTTGAAAAGAGAGGCCAAATTACAGGAGATTTAAAAATCTTCCCTCAGGTTTTCCAGGGAGAGCTGGTGGGGCATCTTACCAACAGCCACCTGAGACAAGATAAAGTCACAGTGAGCAGTAGTGAGCGTGTAGGCAAATCTTTTGCATTTATTCATTTGAAGTTCGTTAAAATTCTGACACTAAAATGAAAGAAAGTCTACATCTTGGAAATGGAAACCCTGCCCTGAGATGGGATACTAGCCTCCAAAGCAGTCTTGGCAAGCCCCTTTGAATACTTCTCAGATGAAAATTGAGGCAGTGTTAGAGCCACGGCTACAGGGCTCTCTCCTCCATTTGTTTCCCAGTCTCTTCCCAGCAAGTTTGCCACACAGCATTGTCCCAGATGCTGAGCTCCAGAGATGATGTGCTAACTGCATGGCCCACTGGAGGTTTAGGATAGTTTTAAATAATGCAGGCTGCTTGATTAGCTGAACCAGCCTCTCTCTGCCAACACACTTGCTATATATGGCAAACACACTCCATGTTTGGCTTCAAACACACTTTCTGTGTCATCAATGCAATAAATTAATTGGGGACAATATGTCATAAAAGCAAGGAGATACTCCAAACCCCCCGCCTCCCCCCCCCAAAATCCCTCATTTATTCAACATTACAAGAAAGAAGCCATTTAATCTACCAGCCACAAAGATAATATTAATTTATCTTGGTTGCTGTGAGCGCTAGAAACTTGATACAGCAAGCTCCTCTGTGAGAAGGCGATTGTTTCTATTTTTGTGGGGACTGGTATTCATGGGATTAAGCAAGACACTCTGGATGCAGCCCTAGCTCCCCGGGTGCCTGCTTTTGGGCAGTATGGCAACAGCAGTGTTTTATGTGGGGCTAAAAGCCCAGTCAGTGTAAAGCAGCGTGTGGTGCAGTTTGATCTGGCAGAGAGCAAAGCTGCTGTGAGTCATGAAATAAAGCCAAAATGCTCATCCTGCTTGAGACTTCTGCAGTCAGTAGCATTTAGGCAGTGTTATTCCAGGAAGGAATACCAACACTGCCTATGTCTCTTGCTTCTATCGAATCTTCCCAGAATGCTCCTTCCCTTTCCTTGAGCATTGGAATTTTTCTGTTTGTTCCATACTCAAAGCAAACAGACACTCAACATGAAAGACCAAATACAGCCCATTGCAAAATGTGGGCCCTACAATAGCAAACAGCTGTAGTTGCCTAGGCCGATGCCCTTCTTGCTCCAGTTGCCCACCTTCCTAGTATCTGTTAGGTAAGAAGAACAGCTGCTGGTGATTGACTTTGGCAGCAGGGGCTGAACGGTGATGCCAGACTGCAAGGGCCTGACCCTATCCCACTGCTTTTCATCTCTTAATCCTATGGTTCAGAGACCTAGCAGGGGAGGGGGAGGCGACAAAAGTCCCCAAGCAAAACATGTGCTTGGGATGTGACCAGACTTGTACCAAGTCCAGCCAGTATGATCACAACTGTTGGGTCGCCTAGGCTAATATCCTCAAGGTGACGTGCAGACAGCCTGATGTTAGCACACTGTTCCTGGAACCTCACACTAAAAGGTGTCTTCTGTGCTCTTGTGGTGTGAGAAGCAGACAGCAGGGCACATTTCCCATGCAGCTAATATTGTTTCCAGCACTTGCACTTAAGAAGGAAGACATGAATGGGCTATGACGAACAAAAACACACATGCATCCATTTTAAAGCAGTTTGGGCCTCCAGCACTTGCCATTCTCTCCCCTGGAGTGCACCATGCCATACGCTCTAGTAAATAAAAATGCTGATACTGAAGAGCAGCAACCTGCAAGGCAATGGGAGAGCTTTAATGGTCAGCACTAACCTGGTCTTGTCATCTCTCTCTCTGTGTGCCAGGTTGAGGTAACTTGGTCATTTAGCACAAAGTGCTCTTGGCTGCCTCTGAAGAGCTTTTGGAGGAGAAGAATTAGCCTGGAAATACGTGGCAACTCACTGCATGGTAGAAGCAGAGAGGCAAGGAGTACTGCTGTACATTAAATCCTACATCTGGGACTTGGACTGGGTTTCTGCTCAAACCCAAGCTGATGGTGCAAGCTGAGAAGCCCCCCTTCTGGCTGAAGAGTGAGGGTTGGCCACACCACATCCCAGCAGCACACACCATCAACAGGAAGCTGTGCGTGGCGATGCCCTGTTTCACAGGTACCTGGCTGCTAGCTACAGCTCTCGGGATGCCAAGGAATGGATTAACCCCTACCATGCCTGAGACAGACCTTAGGAGTAGCTAGCAAAGGAACACAATGGTCTCCCCAATGCCAGAGGAGAGCACCAAGGATTTTTAAAGGTCTGGAATAGTTTCTACATCAGAAACAGGGTAGGGTTATTCAGCCTTGAGAGGACAGATGAGGTACAGCTGTGAGTGGGCAAGGAGGAACTGTCACCAGGTAAAGCTCTTGGATGTCCTGTTACAAGGAAGCAAGCGGAGCTGGTTTCTTCCCACAGTGCAGAGCTGAGAGGAGGAAGTCTCTGCTGTGGGATACTAAGGTTTGCAAGAGTTCAAAAGGGGATACCTTGAAGAAAAAGCCGTCAAGGGCTATTAGATGGAGACACCGTGTCTGGTTCAAGAAATGCTGATCACTGGAACCTGGGTGAGGTTTCAGGGAGAACTGCTTGTTTTCCCAGCTCTCTCTCTCCTCCTCAAGCATCATTTCTTTGTGCCTTTTTTTGCCCCTTGATTTTCTTGAAAGTTCCTTGGGGAACAAGAAAGGGAGGTGATATGTGGAGCACAGGGTGTCCTAGAGTTATAATGCTTTATTGCTTACTGGCAATAAGTAAGATCTGCTGTGAAAGCCTGAGAGGAGAGCAGATTGGTCTGTTTTATAGCCTGTTTTGTCTCCCTGCAGCTCTCAGTACTGCTTGGAGTCATTAAAGAAGTGACCCTGGAAGCATTGGCAGAGGATGAGGTTTGCTGTTGCTTCCTGCGCGAGTGCCTTCACTGCGTGCTTCCCATTGCAGTGGGCTGCACTGTCACCCCAGGTCTGGAGCCATCAAAGCAGGTGAGGTTTTAATGTGAACACCGAGGGCAGACATCAGTGACTCTGGGGCAATATTATGAGTCAAGGAGGACATCCTGGTCCAGCACACCAGCTGTGTTTCTGGCAGCGAGGGCTGAGTGTACCCAGATCCCAACCTGCACCATGGTGTTCACAGAGGGAACAGGCATGGGTGAGTTGGATGAGAAGCCATGATGTGTATGAGCTGGTCCCAGCTCTGGCTGAGCCTAGCAGCAGTGGCCAAGTGAAGACGCAGCCTTCAGTGTGTAGAGAAGGAGGAAAAATCTGCAGACTGCTGGCTAATCAGAAAGCCAAATTCTGTTCTTAAAAAAAGAAATCTGGTAAAAAAAAAAAACCTGGGTGGGGAGGAACTGCTCTGGGGTCATGTCAAAGCCAGGCTAATTTTCCAGATAATGATGAATCAGATGTTTTCTTGTGAAATTACTTGCATCTAGAGAAGAGATAATAACCATTTTTCTTGGTATGTCTTACTAAGTACCTAAAAACAGTGATGTAATGCAAGTGGGTGTCTGATGCTGGAGCAATATTGGGTTTGCTGCTTCTGGAAGAGGAGGACCTTTTCTTGTGATTTGGATTTTTAATCTGTTAGGTAATGAGCTCAGCCAAGGGACATAGTGGGAATGCATCTTTGCCAGGGGTGTTTGCTCTGTGTGTTGAATGCAGAACCAGAGATGGGGTATGAGCAAGGAGGAAATTTGAACTATTAAGTAGAGGATGGAAAGACAGACTAGAAAGACAGATATCTGCCTTTTTTTTTTTTTTTTTAAGAGTTTTACTTCTGTTTGGGGAAGAGTAAGGTGTGGCCAGCTCGTTATTCTGGGGTAAGGAGCCTCCAGGTTTCCTGGTCCTGGTCAGACCTACCAGGTCCTGGTCACGAAGAGTAGAAACATGTTGGTGTGAGTTGGAAGCTTGGCTGAAAAGCAGGACTGGCTGGAGGGGTGAGCAAGAAGAGTGTGTGACAGTGTGGCTGCTGTGTGGGGGCACTGTGCCAGAAAGCATGCTGAGGCACAGAGATGAGGTCAGAGGGGACAGTGAAGGGTCAGCCACTGCCCATAAGAGCTGACAAGACATCCATATGTCTATCCCTAATGATTAATTCAATCTGCAGTCATTATAAGCAATAGTGAATGCTGCCCCTTATCCAGCCACAGTGTTGCTTAATCTTTGCAGGCAATCACACCCTCCATGCAAAGGACACTCAACTGCTCATGGGTGGGTTGCCCATCTTCCCATGGCCAGAACCTGCAGCAAGGTGGGACAGTAGCACTTCATATTGCTTTAAATATTGTGTCCAGGACAAACTGACCTCATGGACCTGCCTGGCAGGAGACACCTCACTGGAGCAGGGTATCAAAGGATGGGGAAAAATCCTTCAGCATCCATATAGGTATGTGTGAAGCTATATACAAATCTGAGTGCGTGCGTCACCAAGTGGGAGGCCCCTAATGTCTTTCTTACTAGCACAGCTATCCCCCAGAGAGACCCGCATGCCTGCAACCTGGGGGAGATGCTTCTGTGCTGTTGATGTGGGCTGACGGTGATTTTTCCTTCCTGCTCCTAAGGCGGAAGGATCAGAGCCTTAGAGACATGTCAGAGCTATCGGGGCTCGACTTTCCCCCTGCCCCCATCATCCTGTCCTGGGCTAAACCTGGACTTGGCCTCCTAGCAGAGTCTCTATCGCCTTGTCCCACCTCCTCAGCGACGGTGCAGAGGAGCTTTGAGCAGAGTTTGGTGGCAGCCTGTGAGGCTGGAAGGCGGGATGTGCGACAGGGGTGCTGGAAGGCTGGGTGTGGGCTATGGCATCTTCAAGGGGAGGTCCTGATTTCCGTCTCTGTTCTCCCCAGGTCTCGTGGATAACTCGCAGAGCCTGGCAGGAGCAGGACAAGGCAGGGCCTTCCTGCAGCCTTCTGCTGCTCTCCAGTGGTGGCGTGGAGAGGCATCACAGGCAGATCCTGGTGGGTGAAGCCCTGCTGGGAGGTGGTGAGGGGGCTGTGGCATCTGTAAGCGGAGGTCCTGATTTCCTTTTCCATCTTCCCCAGCTCTCACAGATAACTCACTGGGCTGGGGAAGGGCAGGATGACAAGAGCTGGGGGGGGATGCAATCACAAGCCTAGAGTTTTTTTGAAAATAAACTTTTTTATGCTCTTTTGGGCACTAAATGGTACCTTCTGGGTTTATTTTCCAGAATCAGGGTGAAACTTATCCTGGTCATTCACTGCTCTCCTGTTCTGTTCTGAAACAAATGGTATGAGAGCAAATACATCAAGTTTCCAACTACTTCTAGGGTGATGGGAGCAGTGTAGCTCTTGTTGCTGCTGAAAGCAAGAAATGGTTTCCTTAGTGCATTCATAAAATTAGTCCTCCAGATGGCCTGAATGTCATTCCTTTCCAGATTAACCCTTTTAGTTAATGGGAAGAATACCGCGGTAAAAGATGCTGTTACTTTAAGTTTCTTGCCAGTCTGCAACAAAGCAGGTGCTAATATTTCCTAGTTCTCCCCAGCAGTGCCTTAGGCTTGTAAACTTATTTTTCCAGGGCTGTTTGTTTGGTGTTTAGGAGGTGGGAGGATATGCCCACGGGTCTTACTGTTGGTGCTCCTCCTGCCTGTGCTGAGGCTGGAGACTACTTTGTTGATCATTAAAATACCCCCAAAGGCAGATGCTGCTGCTCCTTGCTTTGGGGCTGGTGCTGGGTACGTGTGCTGGCCACAAGGGTATAGGTTGGAGGGACATATAAGCAAAAGAAAGACAATGCTGCTAAGAAAGCAAGGTAGAAAAATGACAGATGAAGGACAAGGTCTCCAGTCACTTTCTATCCCCCTGGCAGAGCATCTGTCAGTCACTTTGCAAGGCTGTCCCAGGCCAGAGTTACTGGGATTAGCTGGTATGTCAGGGAGTCTTCCAGCACTGGGGTACCACTCTGCAAGTCTCACGGGAACATTGTGGTCAGTGTGGCTGATGCTTTGGGCTGCTGTGGGCCAGACCCTGATGTAGCAGTTGTAGCTCTTGGCCACAAAGTATTCAGCCGGTTTGTTCAGGATTGAAAAAGGGATTTTTGTTATCTGGAAAAAGCTTCAGTTTTTGAAACTGAAATAAAAAATACCTTTATTAAAATAGTTTGGAATGCTCTGAAATCTTATTTTTAGTAACTTAAGCTTTGAATAAGATGTTTTCCTAGGAAAGGGGTGTTTAATGAAATCCAGTTTTTCTGCTGGAATAAATTTTAGATGACAGATTGCAGGCAGTTTAATTTTGAGCTTGGACACACAGCACAGAGTCAAGTAGAACTGTACTTTCTTTTTGGGAACAAGGTTGCAGTAGCCTAATAACTGTTGTGAGGCAGGGTGTCCCACTGAAATTTTTTTTTTTTTTAACAAGCATGACATCCCTCATCTCTAGGAAAAGAGTGCTTAAAAGTTACTCGAAAGGAACAGGAATAGTTTAAAACTTCTTACACCGATAATGAGAAGAGAATCTGATCAATCATATAGCAGAGAGGATACATGTACTTTTATGTGAACAATATAAAATTGATCACATTAATGTGAAACTGCCTTTGGATATTTGAAAAAAATTGTTTGCTGTACTAGGAATAGAGGTGAAAATGTTATTTTGCACTTATTGGGACATGGTGCTGGACTTTTGTATAGCATTTTGCATGCTGCTATTCAAGTGAGTGCAGATTTTCTCCCTCTCATTCCAGTGGGAGCCTTCTGCTATCTTCAAGCATCCCATAGCTTTTGGAGGCAGAGAAGGGAGAATCTAAATGTGAGTGAGAAAAGGAGATTCCCAACTGATGGAATTGTAAAGAAAAACCTGAAAATATCCAACAAATCTCTCCAGAAGTTGGGACAAAAAAACCCCTCATACCTCATGGAGCAAAAGCCACTTCATGTACATGTGAAATTAATTGTGCAGAGTCGGCCACTGTCTGCGCATATGTATACCTGTATGTTCTTCTATCTATACACATAGATTTAAAACGCTGACTTAAAATCATGCTTTAAAAAAAAATTTCTACATTTGAAGAGACTGGCCACACCAGGTGTCCTCTCCATCACTGCTGACTGCTGCCCCAGTTCCCCAAGCTAATGCTGGGGTGCACAGGGGATTTCTGCTGCACCCACTAACTTCTGGACACTATTCCACCTGTCCTTCCCTGCCACCTGTCCTTCCCTGCCACCTGCTGTGAGGAGTTACTGCTTTGGTGGTGTGGTAACACCATGGGGGGAACCTGATATCAGGGGAAGGCAAAAGCCACACTGGAATTAAATTGAATGCAAGAACAGGTGGGCAAGGAGAGCCCACTAGTCTCCCAGGAGTAATGCATGTTGCAACCCCTAGCCCAGAGAATTATCAGGAGCTGCACATCTACCTAGGCAGGCTGCTGTGTCCCCTTCCCAGCCTGAGGAAAGGATGTGGAAAGCAGGAAAAGGAGTGTACATGCTGGGCACCCCAGGGAGGCAGGAGGGTCCCTGCTGGGTCCTCCCCAGAGTGCTGTCCTCCTTCCCACCACAGAGGTGGGGAGTCTCAGTGCCTGGGTGGAGGCAGTGCTGGAAATGCTGGGGAGAAAAGAGTATGCGGGGGGTGGCAGAGCTGGGGTGGCTCCTGGAGATGGGGCAGGTCCCCAGGGACAAACCACAGCTCTCAGTGCTGGCCTGCAGGGGTGATGAGGGCATTGGGGCTTTCTGTATGGACCGGGGTGCCTCGATAGTGCTCTGTTGTTCATCCATCTGTCCTTTCCACTCCGTACCCTGACCACTAGGACCCCCTTGCCTGCTGTCCCTGCCCCAGGGATGCTCATACTCCCTGGGACCTGCACACTCTTGTTCTTTGGGGAGCACCCAGGGAAAACAATTGCCCAGGGCCACTGGGATGCTGCCCCAGAGGCAGAGGACAGCTGGGTGATATACCCCCTGGGCTGCAGCACTGCTAGGGTTCTGTGTTAGGGTTGTGCTGCGGTGCTGCTGGTACAGGGGGGTACCTAGTGCTCACGGGGCACCATGCTGTGGGACAAATGGTCTCTCTGGCCATGTCACAGGCCTGGGGCATCTCCCCTGTGCCAGTGCTCTGGGCCCCCGACCCAGAGCTGTGCAACACCCTGGTCTTTCCATCTACCTGGCAGTTCCTCTGCCCTGAGCTCCCCACTGACTTGGCTGTGCCAGAGCCCTTCCTGTGCTGGCCCTGTGGCTGGCACCCAGCCTCTCCCACAGCATGCAGGAGATCACTGCAGGGCTTCACTTCCCTGAGCAAATGTCTCTTGTATGTACCTGAACATCTCATAGACAGACAGCAGTGCCAGTGAGTGTGTACTGACAGCAGTAACTGCCCGGATTCAGCTCATGTGCGGGAAGGTTTCACGGGGAGGCTAGAGAGAGCGGGTGCACAGCATCCACGAGGAATGGATGTGCTTGAAGCACAGACCCGTCTCGGGGGTGGATAGACACTCATGCTGCTACATGCACCCGGGAGGCAAGCCAAAATCGGTGGAGGGGCAGCACGCTGGCAGCTTCCCCCGGCTGTGTAGCCAGGGTCCTGCCAACCCCCCAGGGCCACCTCCTCGGCTTGGGCAATGCCCCTCCGCCTCGGCTCGTGGGAGAGAGCTCCTTTCCCAGGCAGCAGCAGGTGTCTTATCCTCTCGCTGGGCTGTTTTCCTCCCTCAGCCGCTGCTTTTGCGCTCCTTGTTGTGCTCCAGTGGCTTCTTCCCAGCCCTCAAGGTCGAGGACCGGCGGCGGCCGGGCGGGCGGCTGCGCCCAGCCCCGGAGCCCGTGTTTTCGGGGGGTGCCCCCGCGTTCAAGGCTGCCACTGCCCTTCCCACGCCAGGCGCAGGTGCTGCGGGGCCCCGGGTCACACGGCCGGCTTTCACAACAACACCCGGCCGATAAGGCGGTCCCCCCGCGCAGCGGCACGAGACGGGGCAGCGAGGGGGGGCCTGGGGGCCCTTCGCGTCCGTGTGTCCCCCCCACCCCGGCTCTCGGGGGGCGGCGGGCCCCGAGCGCGCCCTACCTGGGGCCACAGCTGACCCGCCGAGGCCGGCGCCCCCCAGGCTCTGGCTGGGGGCTCCCCGGGGCGGCCCGGCGCAGCCCCCGCAGCGGCGGGGCGGGCCGGGGTCTCCGCCGGAGGCGGGCGGTGCCCGCGGTGCCCAATGGCTGCCCGCGCCCGGGCATAAAGGCGGCGGCGGCGGCGGCATCGCGCTCCTCTCCGCCGGCCGGGCCCCCGCCGCCGCCCCTCCCGCCACTGCCGCCGCCATGGGCCGCCCCCCGCCGCCGCTCCGCCTGCTCCTCAGCATCTTTTTGCTGCCGCTTCTGCTGCTGCCGCTGCTGGCCGGGACCGCCGCCGCCGCCGGGACCCGCCGCGCCCGTGAGCCGGAGCCGAGAGAGGCGGGCCGGGGGTGGGGAGGACCCTGCTTCATCCCGACGGACTGCGGCGGGAGCCCGACGCCTCCGGGCTGCTTGCTGCCCCCCGCGATGGGCTATGGGGGGGAGGTCCCTACCGCCTGGGGTGTCCCCGTTCTCCCCACCGCCCGATGATGTGGGAGTTCCTGCCCGCTGTGGCATCCTTGGGGTTGCCTTGGGGGGCTCCTCAGGGTGCAGGGATCACCCCGACAGCATGGGGGTTCGCTGCACCCTGACGAGCCCTCCCCTACTGCTTAGAGGGCTTTGGGGGGGTCCCTGCCTTCCCTGGGGGGGAACGAGAGGGTGCAGTTCTTCCTCTAGCCCCACAGGAGGTCCTGGGGTGCCTGGGGTGCCGCAGTCCCCGCCTCTGCGGGGCTGTGCTGGGATCCCCAAGCAGGGAGCTGCGTGGGGGGTGCGCTGGCGGGTGCTCGGCACGGCTGCCCAGGGTGACCACGGGCCGGGCTCCCTCTCTCCCGCAGCGCCCGTCAGCCCCACATGCGTAGCCTCACGCCAGGCCACCTGCGGTGCCGGCTGCATCCCTGTTCCCTGGCTCTGCGATGGCGAGCAGCAGTGTCCCGACGGGACGGACGAGCAGTGCGGTGAGCAGGGGGAAGATGGCACCCATCCTCTGTCGTAGGGTGGCCGCGGGGGGGGTGGGGGTGGGGGGCAGCGCAGCGCTGTGTGGGCATCGAAGGGTCCTGGTGCTCTGGGGGGTGGTGGGGCAGGCCAGAGGCACCTCGCTGCTTGCTAGCTCTGCCAGTGGCTCCTCTGTGGCACCTTGCAGGGATGTGTGTGCCCCAGAGCTCCTGGGGGATGGCTGTGGCGTGGGGACATATCCTGGATCCTATGATGAGCAAGGCAGCCCCCTGCCTGCCAGAGAGCCCTGCTGGGGGCCAGCCACTTGGCAGAGCCCCTCGGGCATTGCCAGCACCTGCACCGTGTCAGGACAGAGGGGACTCTTGTGCTGTGCCAGAGCGGTAGATTCCAGTGACTGTGTGCTGTCCCCGCAGATGTTGCCTGTGGCGGGGACCCCCATGTTTGGCAGTGTGACGATGGCCGGTGTGTTTCTAGCAGCTGGCGTTGCGACGGTGCTGCTGACTGCCTGGATGGCTCTGATGAGCAGGACTGTGGTACGTAGTCTCTGCTGGGGGGGCTGAGTGGGGGTATCTGAGGGTGCAGGGCAGAGTGCTAGTGCTGCTCTGTTCCCTCAGTGTGCGGGGCAAAGAAGGTGCAGTGTCCTGGCACACACCACTGCATCCCACACTGGGAGATCTGCGATCGGCACCAGGACTGTGAGGATGGCTGGGACGAGGAGGGGTGTCCCCAGCAGCCCTGTCTGCCCGGGCAGTGGCAGTGCAGGAACAGGGTGTGCATCATGGCCGAGTGGAAGTGCAATGGGATTGATGACTGTGGCGATTCCTCAGATGAAGATGTCTGTGGTAAGTGAGCACACTGGATGCTCCTCAGTGGGGTGAGACCTGTCCAGGCAATGTGTGAAGTAGGGGGTACTTTGCCTTCCTGGGCCCCAGCTCCCCTTGGGATGGTAGCAAGCACCCCAGGAACCTGTTGATGCTTTGTGGGACATCCCCATGGGTCTGGGACCCATGGCTTCCCCTGTGCCCACCTGGTATTGGTCTGCCCTCCTGACATGAGCTGCGTGTGCCGTAGCCCCCTGTCCACCTGGCATGGTGCGGTGCGATGAGGGAAAGTGTATCCTGGAGTCCCTGATGTGCAATGACGAGGACGACTGCCTGGATGGCACCGATGAGCCCAGCACATGCGGTGAGTTGCGTGCAGCTGCTGCCCACTGCCTGTGTGGCTGGGGCTAGGGGGAGCCGCAGAGCTGTCCTGCGGCATGTCACCCCGCGCTACATCCCCGCAGGTCGGAGCTGCTTTGTACGCAACGGGGGCTGTGCGGAGACGTGCACTGACACACACTGGGGAGTGCAGTGCTCCTGCGGGGCCGGCTGGGTGCTGCAAGCAGATGGGCAGAGCTGTGCAGGTAAGGAGGGGTCAGGATGTTCCCGCTTTGGGCATATGCGGCCTCAGCCACCAGTAACAGGGTCTCCCTGGAGCCACCGCTTGTGCAGAAATGCGTGCCTCGGACCTGCTCCTGCCTGTGCATCATGCCTGGCCCTGCAAAAGCTGCGTCTAGGTCACGTCGTAGTGGCAGCTGGTGTGTTTTGGGGCTGGGGCCCAGGTCCTAGTATCTAGGGACCCTGCCTGTGGTCCCTGGGGAGTGGTGGCAGTGCTGTACAGGGGCAGCTAGCCAGTTGCAAGGTGGGCTTCTGGCTGCACTTATCCCCACAGATGTGGACGAGTGCTCTCTGGAGTACAGCCCCTGCAGCCAGCTGTGTACCAACACCCCGGGCTCTTTCAGCTGCACCTGCCTCCATGGCTACACCCTGTGGCACGGCACCACCTGTGAAGTGGCAGGTAGGGTGAGCCGGGGAGCCCAGGCTGTCTGAAGGGCTGGGCAGTGCCCCTAGCTAGCCGCATCTGTGCTCACTGGGTGATGTCACCCTTGCCCTGGCAGATAACGCGACGCAGATCCTGGTAGCCGTGGGGCAGGATCTGGCTGTTCTGGATGTGCGGACCCAAGCCTACCGGCCCCTGCTTTCCACCAAGACTGAACCCCGTGCCCTGGTGTATGACCTGCTCCGAGAAACCTACTACTGGCTGACAGAAGAAGGCGAGATCCGTGCTCACCTCCCAGGGAAGGGCACGCGGTCCCTATATACAGGTGGGGAGGAGCAAGCGTGCTCGGTGTCGTAGCAGGGCTGAGATGGGTGCTAAGCACTGGCCTGCCACCCCAGCCCTGCCTTTCCTGTAGAGGAAGGGGCAACCTGGGTTTTGCCTCCTGGCGTGGTGTGCCTTAAACTGCTCTGTTTCTGCAGATGCTGGGGAGGTGAACAGCATCTCTGTAGACTGGTTCACAGGGCAGCTGTACTGGGCCAGCAGCCATCCTGCAGCCATCTGTGCGGGGCTGGGCAATGGCCGGGGCTATGTGACAGTGCTGGGGAAGGACGTGGCACCAGAGCAGCTGACAGTGCATCCAGCTGCAAGGTGAGAAGCCAGTGAGCCAGGGATGGCCCTGGGCGAGCAATACTGGTGCTGATCGGCACCTGCCGGCTGTGGCAGCACTGGTGTTATGCTGTGAAGTGGGTGCTTAGTGCCTGCCCCCAGGTCCCTGTACTGGGTCAACCGCGGGCAGAGGGGCCGGACGGTCATTGCTGCAGCTGGCATGGATGGATCAAACCGGCAGGAGCTCACAGTGGTGTCCATGGAGGAGCCTGTGGGGCTGAGTCTAGACCATGTGGCTGGCAGGCTGTACTGGATCAGCGAGTACAAGGAGGTAGGGAGGTGGGACACATGGCTCTGCCCCACCAGGCGCTGGGAGGCGATGAGGTGGGAGTGGGGAGGGTGGCCCTAGTTCCCCTGTGGCTATGGCCAAGGCATGAGAGGGAACAGGGAGTGGTGCCTGGGTCTGGCACACCTCCCTGGGCTGGGAGGGGGAAAGCAGCATTGTGGGACAGTGCCAGGGTGTGGGGGTGCCATATGGTCACAGTACCTTATCTTGTCCCCAGTCCATTGAGACGCTGCGGGTGGATGGCAGCGGGCGCCACTCCTTTCCCACTGTCCTGCGGAGCCACACAGAACCACTGGGCCTGGCTGTATTCGAGAGCCGGTTCTTCTGGACCGACGGCACTGAGCTGGTGTCGGCCACCCGGGCCTCTCCCCAGGAGCATGCAGTGTTGCTCCGCGCTCCTGTCTCTGCTTTCACTGTGCTGCATGCACTGCACCAGCCTCCCCGTGAGTACCCTGCTGGGTGCCTTCAGTGGTACAGGGCTGGCAGCACCCCGCGCTGCTTCCCTGGGTACTAGGGGAGGTTACACTGGGTCCTGCCTGACGGCTGTCCAGGTCCTGCGGTGTGGGATTGTGACAGGGGGGACGTATAAACCCCTAGGAAAGCTGCTGAATCCCATGGCTTTGGGTAGAGCTGAGCCTTCCTACCTCATGTGTCACTGCTACCCTGCCTGGGTTAGCCAGTCCATATCCAGCCCCAGGACAGCCTGTGGTTTTGGGGGGCTGGAAGAGGCGTGGAGGTCATGGCTGCCTGAGCTCTTAATGTCCCTTTACTCTTAGGGGACACTGCTGCATGTGCTCCGGGCCTGTGCAGTCACCTTTGCCTCCTGTCCCCTGTGCACCCTCGGGGTTACAAGTGTGCGTGTCCAGAGGGCCTTTTCCTGCTGCCCTCAGGGAAGTGTGCAGGTGAGCAGGGTCTGCAAGGTGGGCTTGGCTGTCTGGGGCAGGAGGCATCCCTGTGGAAGGTGGAGGGGGGCTCTAAGGGGCTGTGGCTTTTGTGAGGAGAGGTTCCCAGCACACATGCCAGTGCTGTTACGTTTCTTCCTTGGTTCATACTGGTGACCCTATCCACTGCCACCAGGGCCACACTCACACACTGCCCTTGTACCCTGCAGAGCTGTCCATCGTGTATGCGTCTGGGAAGGCCATCTCCCTCGTGCAGGTGGGCCCTGGAGCACACACCAAACAGCTGCAGGAGTGGCAGGAGTCCCTCCACCTGCAAGATGTGGACTGGCAGAGGTCGATGCTCTATGGGACGGATGACCGTGGGACGCTGTTGCGTGTCGTGGGACACCCTGGCAGGAGAGAGGCCATTACAACTGGGCTGCCAGGTGAGACCCTACAGGGTGATGGAGGGCATGCTCAGCTTATCTCCTGGGTGTGGAGGATAGCAGTCCCATGGTGCCCACACTGACGCTGTGCCGAGGTACTGGCCAGCTGTGCACTGGTTTTAGGGGCATGGGCGATCAAGGCAGAGGAGCAGGGTTATGGGACAGCCCCATAACTGCTTGCCTGCTTACTCTTGCCAAGTCTGCTCTGCCCGTGTGGACATCCGCTCGGGGGACCTGTACTGGCTCGCATGCAACTGGAGGGACATCGGGGTGATCCAGGCGTCTGACATGTCCCCGCGCATTCTGCACCGTGCTCGCAGCAGCATCCAGCACCTCTTCTTGGACTGGCAGCGGGGCACTTTGTACTGGCTGGCCCGTGGGCAGCCTCTCCAGCAGCTGAGTCTGGCTGGGGGTGCCCCATGGGATGCCTGGAACGAGACATGGCCTGGAGACCTGCCTGCAGCCATGGATAGCAGAGCCTTCAGCCTGCTCTGGAGTTCATCCCTAGGTGAGCCCTGGTGGTGTCTGGAGCCCTACATGCAGCAGGTCCCTGCTCTGGCAGTGGGGTGTTCATTGGGTGCAGACCATCCCATGGCTGGGCCCCTGGCCTCAGCCATAACCTCTTTGCAGTAGCTGTGGTTCTTGGGGCATGGGGTGGGCCACGAGGGGTGCCTGTGGGCCCCAGGGTGCTACCATCCCTCTGCCTCACAGGCTTACAGGCACTGAGTCTGGCTAAGCGGCAAGCAGTCACCCTGGCACCCAGCTGGCCCCACGGACTTGTGGCTGCCTTCGAGCCATACCTCCTGTCGGCAAACGGGACAGCTCTGCTGCTGTGGGACCGGAGGACACTGGCCCTTGTGCTGTCCTTGCCAGCAACAGATGTGCAGGGAGTGGTGGCCTTCGTGGGCTCACAGCTGCAGGCTGGTAAGAATGGCCGTGGCTCTGTGCCTGGCACTGGTGCTGTACCTGATGGGGCTGGGTGGTCTGTGCTGGTCCTAGCTGGGGCAGGGTGACTGCTCTTGGCCATGTGGGGCGCTCTTGGAGGTGCCTGTAATGTGGGGAGGGCAGAGCTCCAAATCCAGGCTCATGTTCCAGTGCCTGTGCCTCTGCCAGTGCCACCAGGCAAGGGGTCTGCTCTGCCACTCCCTCCACCTGTGACCACCACTACAAGGACAACCACAAGCACCACCAGTGCTCAGCCCACCACCCCTGCCATGAGACCTACGCCAAGCAAGACCACCACCACTGCGCTCACCACGACTCCTGCACCAACCAGCAAGACTACCACAATACCAGCCACTACCAGCCAGTCCACATCGACGAAGATCACCTCTGTGCCAACCACTGCCCGGACCACACCAACTAAGACCACCACTGTGCGGCCAGCGACCACCAGCACCACCACTCAGTCCTTGACAACAAAGACCTCTGCCCCACAGCCAGCTACTACCACCCAGCACCCAACCAGCCCTGCACGGGTAGTCCTGCCTACCCCACCCATCCTTCCCAGCCCTGCACACCCCCTCACCCCGGTCCCCCATCTGTCCTGTCCTCGCACACATGTGCCCTGCCGTGATGGCACCGAGTGCGTGGCCCAGGAGTACATGTGTGATGGGGAGAAGGACTGTGCAGATGGCTCTGATGAGGATGGGTGTGCCCAGCTCTGCGACACCCCAGGTAGGAGCTGTTCTTCAGTCCCCTGTGCAGCTGGGTCTCCCTGTGTCAGGGCTTCTGGCTGTTTCCTGGTGGAGTTGGTGGGATGGTGCCCTGGGAAGGTCTGAGTGTGTCCTGGGCTCTGATGCTTGTGATGTGGCATGCTGGTTTCTTCTGAGCTTGGCACTGGGCTAGAAGTGCTGTGAGTCAGAAGGGGATGACAGTGTCACCCATGCTGCTCATGGTGATGTAGATGTGGCTGAGCTGAGACTGCCTCAATCACCTTGCTGGGAACCTAGGTGCCCTGGGATGCACTGACTAGGAGGGACCCAAGCCCTGTCGCTGTAGTGTGGGGCCATTCTAGGTCACTGCAGGCCTAGCAGAGGGTCTGGTCACCCTGGCTGCCTACTGCAGCTTAGCAAGGTCCCTTGTCTCCCCAGGGGCCTTCCACTGTGCAAGCGGAGCCACGTGCATCGGGGCTGGAGAACGCTGCGATGGGGTGCCGCAGTGCCCTGATGCCTCAGATGAGACAGGCTGCTGGAGCCCGACACAGGAGTGCGCCCTGCGCTGCGATGCTGCCACCCGCTGTGTCCCCGAGAGCTGGCTGTGTGACGGCCATGCTGACTGCCTGGACCACGCTGATGAGCAGGACTGTGGTGAGACCCTGGGGCTGGGTGGGACAGAGGCTTCTGGGGGTTGCCTATCCCAGAGGTGGGTGCACCTGCTTCCTGTGGGTCATGCGCTGCCTGGGGCAACCTGAGTGGCTGGAGGGGCTGTACCCTGCTTGGTGCCATGCCTGTGCTGGTGGGATGGGGATGGGGACGCTGCCCCCTCAGCCCTGCCTCTGCCTGCAGTGCCGAAGGAGTGTGGCCCAGCCGAGTTCTCCTGCCGGAGCGGGCAGTGCGTGGCCCTGGCCCTGCGCTGTGACGGTGACCGTGACTGCCGGGACGGCTCGGATGAGGAGGGCTGCGCCATGCCCCGGCCACTGCTCTGCCGCACGGGTGAGGTGGTGTGTCCCCACAGCGGGGAGTGTGTGCCGGAGGCCTGGCGCTGCGACGGTGCTACTGACTGCAGGGATGGCACAGATGAGCAGGTGGGTGGGGTGGTGGGGGATACAGTCTGTCCCGCTTGCTCCCGGAAGGGCTGGTGCCCCCGTTCACCCTTTGCTCTTGCAGGGCTGTTCCTGGGAGGAAGAGCTGTGTGGGGACTGGCAGTGGGGCTGCTCCCATGGCCACAAGTGCATCCCTGATGTCTGGCGCTGCGATGGAGAGAGTGACTGCATGGATGGCAGTGACGAGGCTGGCTGTGAGCAACATCCCCAATGTGTGTCACCCAAGGGGGGTTGGTGGGTGCCCAGCTCAGGAGGGGTTGGGGACATGTCTGTGCCAAGGCAAAAGGCCCTGTGTGCTGGTTGCCTCTGCCCAGCATCTGTGGTGGATCCAGGCCCTGGGTAGTTGTTGTCCCTGTAGGGCTGGTGGCCTTGACATTAGGATAGCCTGAAGCCAGGCTACAGGTACAGCTCTGGCTGTGGCTGCAGTGAGCCCTGGGCACCCTGTGGGAGCAGCTGAATCTGCCCCAGCTGAACAGAAGAAGCTGGTGGATGAGGCTCAGGGAAGACTTCCCCATGTGTGCCTGCAGGCCAACCTGCTCCTTGCCAGAGTCACGAGTACCTGTGTGGGCTGGGGGCCTGCCTGAATGCATCCCTGGTGTGCAATGGCCGGCGGGACTGTGTGGACGGCTCGGACGAGGCGGGGAACTGCTCTGTGCCCTGTCAGCAGTCCTGCGCTCATCTCTGCTACCCCTCGCCCCAGGGCCCCGTAAGTGCCATGCTGCCCTGGTCCAGCTTCAGGAGGGAGCTTCATGTGCCCCCAAGGGCAACCCTGATGGCTCTTTTCCCCACAGCGGTGCTGGTGTTACCCGGGCTATCGGCTGGCAGAGGATGGTCTCTCCTGCATGGACATAGACGAGTGTACGGAGCAGGGTGAGGGAGCCTGCAGCCAGACATGCATCAATGCTCCAGGGTCCTACACCTGTGGCTGTGTCCCTGGCTACCTGTTGGAGCCCGATGGCCGTGTCTGCAAACTCACTGGTAAGCCTTGGGACAGCCAAGCAGTGCTGTGGGTCACTTGCAGTCTAGGGTACACCAGGAGCTAGTGGGCATCTGTCCCCTCATGCGTGCTGCCCACAGGGAGACTTGTAGTCTTGCAAATAGCCCTCTCCCTTCTGCCATGTGGCCACCCAGGCCTCACTCAGCTGTGGGCTGCTGCTTGCCAGCCCATGGCCAGTTGGAGATCCATCTGCACTAGCTGGGAATATGCTGTGTGGTAGGGCCAAGTCTCAGCAGGCTCCAATGCCTACGAGAGCCGTGTTCCCTGCCTGTGTGTGCCTGGGCCATGGGGCTACCAGCACTGAGCAGGGTCTGGGTGGCTCTGTTGCCCCAGGACCAGAGCCCATGTTGCTGGTGGCCGTGCAGTCAGAGCTGTTGTCCTATGGCCTGCGGAGTGGGCGTGAGGAGGTGCTACTGGCCACTGACAAGGATCGTGTTGTCTTCTCGCTCGACTACGACCTGGTGGAGAGGAAAGTATTCTGGATGGACCTGGTCACAGAGAGCATCCGCTGGCAGGACTTTGACTTCGGCAAAAAAGGCACACTGGTGAAAGGTGGGCTGTGACTGTGGGGTTAGCAGGGCTGCCCTCTCTGTGGCTATGCAATCTCCAGGTTGCAGTGGGGTGCCAGGCTATGTCCCCTTCATGGAGATGTGCTGGTGGGAGCAGGGTTGGGAGGAGCCAGAGCTCCTGCGACAGAGGGGACCTGGCCCGGGAGCATTGTGCTAGAAAACCACGCATCTGTCACCCCATGGGTGCTGACTCTTGGGTGCGTTGCAGGTGTGAAATCAGACTGTATAGCAGTGGACTGGCTTGGGAGGAACCTGTACTGGACAGATGGGGCAGCAGGGCAGGTGCTGGCCACTCAGCTAGGAGCTCCCTGGCGAGGGATACCAGAGTACACTGTGGTGATGGATGGAGACCTGGACCGGCCCCACTCCCTAGTGCTCCAGCCTCTGGCAGGGTAAGGCTGGGAAAAGAGGACATGGGGACCTCCTTGCCATCCCTGCCCTGCCCCATTTTTCTCCACAGAGGAAGGCAATAGGCTGGGGAAAGGTTAGGGTGGCCTCACCTGGGTGCTGTTGGGGCTGTGCAGCTGTGGAAGAAGGAGCCCAGGCATGTGGCCCTACCCTGGGTGGAGCTTTTGGTGCACCCCTGATGGGATGGGAACCTCTGTCCTGCTCCTCTGGGTTGCCCTGGTACCAGGACGATGCTGTGGCAGGTCCATGGGCCAACACCTCTCTTCCTGCCAGGCTGCTGTACTACTCAGAGGTGGGGAGCCACCCACGGCTGATGGAGGCCACCATGGATGGGAATCGGCGGCGCGTGCTGCTGGCCCAGGGGCTTGGCTGGCCTACAGCACTGGCCCTCGACCTCCCCACCTGGAGGATCTTCTGGCTGGATGAGAAGCTGGGAAGCATTGGTTCTGCACATCTGGATGGCAGCAGTGTGAAGGTGTGTGGTGGGGCTCTGGTGACGGGGCCCTGATGGGGGCCAGGATGGGTGCTCACGGTCTCTCTGCCAGGTCCTGCAGCTGGGCTGGGTCCGGAGCCCTTTTGCGGCGGTTGTGTGTGAGGGAGAGCTCTACTGGTCGGAGAGGAAGGCATGGTCTGTGCAGCAGGTGGACAAGGCCAGCGGCAAGAACAGGACCGTGCTCATCAAGCGACATGGGCAGCCCAGTGGCCTGCAGGTACCTACCTGGGGGGAGCCCTGAGCCCTGCTGTGCAAGCTCTGCTGGGGCTTCCACCCTCCATGGCCCCACTGTCCTCTGAGTGTGGAGCCACTGGGAGCCATACCTCCATTGCAGTGGTCCTTGGGCAGCAGTGCCTGTGATCAAGGGTCTCTGGTCGTTTTGGAGCACCGTTGCCTTACCATCTTGACCCCAGCTGGGCCATGCCCAGGCCTTGGGAGCACGGCGTGGTGTCGGTTGTGCTCAGCTCCACTGCTGGGTGCTGGTGGGGCTGTGAGGTTGAGCCTGCCCTTCCCACAGGTGATACACCCAGCCCTGCGCCCGGAGGCCCCTAACCCATGCGCAGCACGTGGCTGCTCCCACCTGTGCCTACTGAGTGCCAGGCACACCGGGCAGTGCCGGTGCCCCGCTGGGCTGACGCTGGCCGCTGATGAGACCACCTGTCTGCCCCTCCGTGATTCAACCTTTGCCCTCCTGGTGTCACCAGCAGCCGTGATGCAGGTACCGTCCTCTAGAGCTGTCCCTGAGGACTGCTGCCCTTAACGCTGTCAGAGGAGTGGGTCCCCATCCTAGTGCTGCCTCCTTTTTCCAGGTCTACCTGAAGGACCTGCCCACAACGACTGGATCCCAAGGCTTTCCCCCGCACCAGGCCCTGCCCTTGGCCAAGGTGGGCCGCCTGACAGCTGTCGACTATGCAGTGAAAGACAAGAGCCTGTACTTTGCAGAGGTGGGAGGTGATGCCATCGGGCTGCTGCGCCTGAAGGACTGGGGCCGGCTGTCCTGGAAAAAGGCAGTGGCTGTGGAGGGCACGGTGATATCCCTGGCCCTGGACTGGCTAAGTGGGAACCTGTACTGGATTGGGGGGCAGCCGCCCAGCATCCATGTCGCAGCGCCCGGTGGGCGGTGGGCCCTGGTGTTGCTCAGCGAGGGTCTGCAGGGTGTTGCCTGGCTGGCGCTGTGCCCTCGCGCCTCCACTATGTGCTTTGTCACGGCAGCCAAGAGCCACGGGCCTGGAGCTGTGGTGGAGTGTGCGGCCATGGATGGTACTGGCCGCAGAGCAGTCTGGAAGAGAGCCCAGGCTCCCACTGGCCTCACCTTTGGGGGTACTGGCACCCGGCTGTACTGGGCAGACCGTGGTAAGTGTGGGCACTGCTGTGGGTAGCGGTGGTGCAGGCACTTGGTCTGCAGGGTACAGCCTAGCACAGCCCTGAGGGGCGGCCCAGAGCCTTCTGTGCCCCCATACCTGATGTTCCTGCTTCTGTGTTGTGCAGAGAGAGGCACCATCAGCAGCGTCGAGCTGGACGGATCCCGCTTCCGGGTGGTGCGGGAAGGGCTGCACGGCCTCTCGCTCTTTACCATCGGAGAAGGCTTTCTGCTCTGGAGCACAACATCAACCAACGGTGAGCCCGTTTGCTGTGCTTTGTCCAGCTCCTCCTGCTGCAGCAGGACACAGGGGCCTCTGCCAGTCCCTGTGGGGTGGAGGCTGCCTCTCCCCGGGGTGAAGGGCAGGCTGGGGGACTCCATCTCCCATCCCAGGCACCCTTGTTGGAGGGGGTGGAGCAGTGCTTGACCCTATGTGTCTCTAGGCACTAGCAAGATCTGGCACAGCCGGTTGGAGCAGGCCAAGAGCTGGTGGTTCCCAGTGGAGCAGGAGTTAGTAGCCATGAGGATTTACAGTCCATTCTCACAGGAAGGTGGGTCTGGGGCTGCCCCAGACTGGGGCATCTGGGGGGTTGAGCTGTGCCCCATGGTGGCCATGCTAACCTGTGCTGTTTTGGCAGGCACCAACGGCTGTGCGAAGAGCAACGGGGGCTGTGCCCAGCTCTGCCTGCCCAACCCTGCAGGGCGGCTGTGCCGCTGCTCCCCTGGCTACCACCTGGTGCGTGGGGTGGCATGCATGTTGGCACTGCCCTGCCTGGCCCCACTCCAGGCCTGCCCTGACCTCCAGAGCTGCATCTCTAGAGAGCAGGTCTGTGATGGGCGCCCTGACTGCGTTGATGGCTCCGATGAGTCTGACTGTGAGTGCCTGCCCACAGCTGGGGTGTGCAGGGGGTACAACTTTCCCCAGTGGGAAGGGGGGGCTCACCTGGATCTCTGCTGATCTATGCCCATCCTTCCAGGCCCCTCCATGGAGGTGGGGACACAGGTCTCTGCAGTGGTACCCTCAGGAACATCCCATGTAGAAAAACAGAAACCAGCCTCACCCACAGCTGTACCCAGCCTGCCTGCAGTTCCTGGTCCCCGGGAGCATGGAGAGCCCTTCTTGGTATCCCCCAGCACTGAGGAGGTGCTGGGAGCCGTGCCATGCAGCAGTGAGACATGTAACCTGCGTGGAGATTGTGCCATCGAGGCTGGGCGAGTGACGTGCCACTGTGCCCTGGGCTACCGTGGTGACTACTGCGAGGAGGCAGAGGTGCAGCCTGTTGCAGGACCTATTGCCCTGGGTGTGGCTGTGCTCCTGCTGCTCACTGCTGCTGCTGTGGGGGCCCTGGCCTACATGCGGAGGCGGGACAGGCGGAGGAGGTGAGCTCTGGGGATGGGCTAGGCCAGGTACAACTGGGGAATAGAGAGGGACAGGGTCATCCTGCCCAGGAACAGCATGGTGTCCTGGGGCAATCCCGGGCTATGGGGAAAGCTCCCATCACCCCAGAAGGCTATTATGAGGGGTTGTGGCAGGACCTTGGGATCTGCCCCATCTCTAGGAGATGGCCATGCTATCCTCAGTGTACTTTTCTTTTTTTTTTCCTTCCCAGGACCTCAAGCACTGCCTCCACTCGGGTGCTGACCTTGTACCACCGTGAAAGTGACCCCGAAGAAGAGGATGAGGAGGAGGAAGAGCTTCCACCCAAGAGTGATACCTTTGTGAACAAAGCTTACGATGGGAAAGAGGTGAGCGTCTGGAGCAGGCCCTGGCAGGGATCCCCGCTTCCACCCTAGGCTGGCCCAAGGCCACTCTTGATATGTAGATCCCTCCCCAGGCCCAGTGCTGGCATGGTGCACACTCCTGAGGCATGCCCTGCCCTCCTGCTGGGGGTGCCTGGAGTCTAGCTAGTACAGGGTCTGTCCTGTTCCGCCTGTGTCTGGAGCCCCTGTGCCAAGGTGTGGGGTGGGCCCAGGGAGGCTGGCTCAGACTCATCCCTGATGCACCCATCTGTGATCTCTGCAGGAGCTGCCAGCCCCACTGAGGAAGCAACCATCTCACCCCAACACTGTATTTTCATAAAGGAATGCTGTGCAGTATCTGTGGTGCCATTGTGGTTTGTGTGTGGGCCAGGGAGGGGAGGTTGGTTTGCTCTTCCCAGATCTCTAAGCCCTAGGGAACTTGCAGTCCAGACAAAAAAGATTTTAGAATGTTTCTCAGGAAGTCTTCAGCCCCAACACACTTTGAGCCACCTGAATCTGATCCCGTGCTGCAGGGTACATCCTGTACCGCACTTAACCACACTTAGGGCATCTTGATCCACTGTCCCTCTGTGGCAAGGCTTAGCTTGCTGACTAGGGTGCTTTGGCCTTGACTGGGGTAGAAATCTGGCCAAATAACTCTGCAAGAAAGCTGGCTCAGCTCTTGCCATGTTATGCAGGGTACTGAGTAGGATTTTATAGTGCAGTTCTGACCTCCTGAGTGTCCCTTACAAACCAGTGAGACCAGTTTTACCACCTCATACCAAGCTATTGATGAAAGGGGAAATATATGCTATTTTTTTTTTCCCTGTGACTTTTTTCCTCCCTGAGGTAGCTGTAGAGAAAACTCTTCCAGAGCAGATTTTGACCATGGGGAAAAAAGTCCTTGAGGAAGGTGCTATAAAAGTAAAAAGGGTACAAGTAACACTTTTACAGACTCTTCCTCCCTGCTTCAGCCAAAGCATGGTGGAGCTGGGTTAGCTGTGCCCACTGGCTCTCAGCCCAGCCCACCTGGCAGAAAGCCCATAACCATCCCTCAGCACAGACCCATTCCTCTTAATTTATTTTGCTCTTTGCACAGCCCTGAGTTGAGCAGGCATGTGGGAGGTGCTCCCTTCCACAATTCCCAACCCTGAAATCTACACAGTGCAAACCTGTACCTTGCTCACATGGGAACACCGGAGCTGCCTTTGTCCAAGCTGCTGCATGGTGCAGGAGGATGAGCTAAAAGCTGCATGGAGGGACTGGAGCCAGGTCTGGTCCTCGGCCTGGCACAGCTTTGGCACAGTTGTGGGCCCTGGAGCACACCGGGCATTTGAGGAGGTTGCAGAGATTCAAGCCAGGTCCTTGGTCTTGTTTGCAGCCTGCTCTGGGGTACCCCAAGAGAAGGGCATGGCTTGGAGGGGCAGGATCCAGCACTGCTCTCAGTGCCAGGCTGGCCCGTGCCCACTGCTGTCCCTGTGCTGGGGCTACAAGTCAGAGTCACAAGGCAGGCTCGTCCTCCAATGTCGTCCATCTCGCTCGTCTTCCAGCACGTCCCAGGGATTGCGGTAAGCGCCCGTGGTAGACCATGGCCCAGCCTCCATCACAGGGCTGGGGGGCAGTTTGGGGGCCCCCCGCTCCTTGCGGCAGTGGTGGAAGCTGAGGGCGAGAGCCAGTCCCCCCAAGATCTCCAGGCAGCTTCCCAAGTAGCTCAGCACCAAGCTGTAGCCTACAACCAGCGTGCTGCCAGCCGGTGCAGGCAGTGCCCACAGCTCATGGGTATACCAGGAGGCAGGTGCAAGGCTCAGTAGCCCTGGGAGGAGCAGCACAAGCCCTGCTATGCCAGCCAGCAGGTGCTGTGGCTCCTTCTGCCAGCAGCGAACCCCCAGGGCAGCTACCACCAAGCCCAGAGAGGTGAGCACCAGCGAGGTGGGCATCAGCCCTTGGGCCACCCGCACAGGCAGCTCTTCAAAGTAGCCCAGCTTATCAGCCTGGCTGCATTGGCGGACATGGCTGCTCTGCCGCTCACTGCATATATCCCAGAGGCCCTGCTCCAAGATGAGGTCAATGGGCTCATCAGGTATGAGGCTCACCTTCCTCCAGCTGGGTGCCAGTGTGCCTGTGAGCATCAGCAGGAGCCCACAGGGGCACAGCACCAGCCCCACGATCATCGCCGTTGGTGTCCGCATGCTGGGGAGGTGGGTGAAGCAGGCTCTAGCAGGTGGCCAAGCAGTGTTCCTGCTTGCCAGAGGCAGAGAGGTCCGTGGGGACTCCGGGAGAGGAGGGGCTTTGCTGCTGCTGCCTGTCACTTGGGCAGAAGAAGTGGCACTGGTGCCCCAGGGCTTCTAGGTGCAGGCAGAGGTATTCCTCGGTAGGGCAATCCTCCCAGGGCCCCCAGTACCGCGGGCAGCCCGTGGAGTGGTGCGAGCCACCGTCCTGGCTGTGCCCAGAGCTGTGGGGAGGTGCCAGCAGCAGGAGGAAGTGCAGGCAGGGAGGAGGCCAGTGCAGGCAGGGCTGGCGGGCACCCAGCCCGAGGGCTGTGGGAGGGAACAGCACCTTCCAGTGGTGCGGGAGCCTGCAGGAACCACCAAAGCTCTGGCTTCCGCTCTCCCCTTGCAGGTAGCAGGGCTGGGGTGCTGGGGGCAGACAGCTGTCTACAGGCTGCAGATGTCACTGGGACATCTCAGTGTCATGTTGGGGCTTGGTAGTGCTCAGTCCCTACTCCTCCCTGCTGGGGAAGCACCAGACCTGGTTATGGCTCACTTAAAGTGACTGAACTAATTTTACTATCAACTGAATTAATTTATGAAAATCATTAATTAAAATTATATGCTAGCAGCACTCTCAGTTGGTAAGGCCTCTGTGGTCCTCCCCAGGCCCAGGAGACTTTCCCAGCCCCCAACCTTCATCTTCTTGCTCTTTATCCCAGCAAGCAAAGTCCCTGTCTTTCAGGGACCGCTCTTGAGCGTAGCCTGGTTCTTCCCTTCCTAGGGTGTGCTCAGAGACCACCCACAGGCACAGTAGCCTCTCAGCGGAAAAAGTCCCTGGGATGTCCACTGAGAGAGGTATGGGAAGTCACCATATTTGAGAACCCCTTTTTGAGCCCCAGAAAGCACTGGTCTTGGGCCTTTTCAAATTTCCCTGAATTCCTGCCAGTCATGCTGAGCCCAAAAGAGGGCAGCATCCTCTGTGGATTAGTTTGGGATGAGCAGCTGCAGCTGATCTGGAGGGCTGATTGCATGTGTGCCCCACAGCATCTTTGCACTGCTGGTTTCATGGCCTTGGCCACCTGAAGGACTGGGTGGGTCTGTGCTGGACCAGCTGCTCCCTTCCCCACTCCTTTGTCCTACAGCTATTCCCTGAGTGTCCCCAAAGCCCTTCTGCTCTGTCAGTGACAGATGATTTTTGGGATGAGTTACAAAGCTGTTGATTGGTGGATCTCAGCCCAGTTGGAAGACAGGGGTGGCTTGGACTCAGCCCAAGGCTCATATCCCCAACCATGTCTGCAGGTCAGCAATGCTGACAGCCAGCTGTGTGTACCTCTAGACTGGGGATACCTGTCTTTGTCATATGCAGCTAGTATTTTGCTAAAATTTGCTAAAATTCAGCTGAGAAATTAAGCTAGGGGTTGCTGTTTCTCCTTCTGTCCTGTTAACTTTTTTAACCTTTTACCCTGCTCCAGCCGTTGACCTTGTGCCAGGCCACCCATTACTGCTCTTGGAGCTGTGGGTCCAACCAACACACCAGATGCTGCCTGCCTGATGCGTTGCCCAAGGCTGCCTTCTGCCATGGGACTCTCACCCCTGATGGGAACAGGTGCTGAAAGCCTGAAATCTTCTAGTCCTGACCCTTGTAGGAGGCTGTATTTTCATTTCCATTTTGACACAAGGTGGAGCTTGGCTGTGAGAAGATACAGCCCTCCTATGGGAGAGGGAAAGGGCTGGTAGCGAGCTGCGCGGCACAGTGGGCCTGGGTGCCATGGATGAGGGACTGTCAGTGCTGTTTGGCTCCTCCTGAGCTCAGGAGGTTTTTACTAAGGTGACAAAACACAGCCCAGTGGCAATGCTGGCAGGTAAAAGAGTGGTCCCCTGTGGGCCAGCCAGGCTGAGCTGTAGCTGTAAGCAGGTGGGAGCAAGACCTGAATTCTGAGTGGCTGGTGAGGGCTTTACTCCCCATCTCAGATGTGCAAGTGGGGTGTGTGCCAGCCCTGTGGGACAGGGAGAAATCCTGGATCTTGTCAGATTTGCCCACGTTTTTTCCAAGATAGGCCAAGAAATGTAGGAGCCTGCTGTGCGGGACGCAAGGGGTGCCATAGGTACCCCTACCCTGGGCTTTGCAGTGCCTGCCCTATGGTGTCTTTCCGTGCAGCACCTTCCTTCTCCTCTTGTCTGCTCCCCCAGCAATGCTCTGCCCCTCTTGCCGTCGTTCCCACAGGCCTGAGTTTGGGAAGTAGGCATTGCTTGGATCTGCAGCAGCAAGTAGAAGATGGGTACTAGGAGCAATTAAGCAGTGGGGTCAGGTTTAACAACCTGGGCCTTTCCAATTTATTAATAATGGCCAGGAGGATGTATCTGCCCTTTGGGCTGGTGCCCAGGCTCCTGATTGCAGGGCAACAATAGGCAGATTAGGTGATGTGGCCCTGATGCTGGATGACCTGCCCTGACTAAGCTCAGGGAAGGAAACGGGATTAACAGAGCTGTTTCCCGATACCACAAAGTTATAGATTGTTCATTTCTTCCCTTTTACTTTCTAATGAGGTGGTATAGAAAGCAGTTCAAAGCAGAGCATGGCCCTTTCTAAGCTCTGGGGAAGCATTTAAAGCCATCTGGTTTCAGAGATAAAATGGTCTGGCTGAAACTGCCTTCCTTCCCATGTTTCCCTAGCTGATGGGTGGGGAGAGCTACCTTACTTGGTGTTTTCTACTTCTCCAAGGCTGTGACTTAGTTTTTCCTTACCCTGGCAAAGTCATCTCTTTAAGAACATTATGGAAACTTTATCCAGGCCTGGTTGAGTTGTCTTGCATTTTATTATTATTATTTTGTAACCCCCCCTCTTTGTAAATTGGAGGAGCAGCAGAAGGCCTTGAGCTAACTGGAACTGGAAAACATCCAGGACAGGATGGTCAGAGCTTGAGCTTGATTCCAAGGGAAAAAAAAAAAAAAAAGAAAAATGATGGGCTATTGAGTGTCACATTGCTGCTTCCAGACTCAGATACCCTGGGTCGTTGAAGTCTGGGAATGCATTCAGGGCAGTATTGCTGTGTTCAGCCTGTTCCCTGCCTCTCTAGGTGTCTACTTCCAGCCATTGGTGGTGACAGGACCCTGGACTGGACAAGTACTAGTGTCTCTTAGGTGACAGTGGCTCAGTGTAGGCTAAGTGGGGACAGGACTAGTGGCTACTGGGTTACACCATTATCATATCAACTGAGCAGAGTTTGGCCTTGTCTGATGCCAGAAATGGCCACAGCTGGGGAACACAGGGACACAGCAGTCTCCAAAGCTTCCTCTGTGATCCTCAGTCTAATCCAGACTCCCTGGGTCCAGCTCAGCTTTCAAAAAGTGGCTCGGCAGAGGAGAAGATACCTTCCCTGCATGAAGGCAGCTCTGCCCCTACATTCTGCTGATCTCCTGACAGTGAGACTAGGGCAGGAGGCACGTATCTGGGAAGGGGTTACTCTGACCCTCTTCCCCTTGCTGCTGTGGGGCCTGTCCTCAGCAGCAGCAGGATCTCTCAGCATCCTGTTTGCCGTGTGGAGAAGAGCCGGGGCTAGGGCTGTTTAGCAGGAGCCTGCAGCTGGTAATTCCTGTTTACATCCCGCTGACCCTGGGGCTTTGCCTGCATGCATAGGGCAAGATCTGCCCCCCCCTCCCCCCCGCCAATACCACCACACTGCTAATTGGATTTAAAGTGGCCTCAGCCCATGCTGGACACCGAGCCACATGGCAGTCAGGTCTGAGGACATGGCAAATAGCAGTGCGTGTGCTGTGCCTTCCTGGGCTGCCCTATGTCTGGCAGGTGCCCAGCAGGCACAGCACTTGACCCTGGCTGTGTGTCCTTCGCCCTCTCAGTTCAGGAGAATTTGCTTTGTAGAACCTGGGAGCCCCCTGTAGGAGACGGGGACTGGCTGGGAACGGCACCTGGGGGCACTTGCGGGGTTGCAATTTCCTCTAGTCTAGCCCCTTGGACAGGTTGACTAGCCACCTGTGTTTGCCTCTCTGTCGAACCCCTGAATCTCTCCAGGCTGGGAGCAAAGCAGGGTAGCTCAAACAGCCCATGATGGGATTTTTTAGCATTAGACCTCGTTGTCTCAGCTTCTCCTCTGTCTCAATCCAACAGGAAAGTCTCAGTAGGCGGGTGTCCAGGTTGAAGAGCTTGGTTCCGAGAGGTCCATTTTGCTGCTTTTTCTTCTAGAATTTGGAGTAGTGTAGCTTCTAGGAATGCAAAATGAGGGTTCCCCACCCACAACTCCTTGTTTTCAAGCTATGGCCCAGGCCCTGTGTGAGTGCAGCCAGGACATCCTCTGCATTGTGCAAACAGTTGCAGTTGCAATGGGCTTCTCTCAGACCAGCTCCCAGCTTCCTCCAGACACAGACATGCTGTTGTCTTTGTGCCCTCTAGGAGGACAAGGATGAGCTCCTGGGTAAGACGGAGTCTGCAGTCCTCCTTGCTAGCTGAAGATGGAACAGACGTTAGTGTGTCCTCCCCAGAGCATGGGCAACAGTGGTCACCACCCAGCAAGCACCTCTATGCCCCAGCTCTCCAGCCTTTGGGGCAGCACTTCTGCAAGCAGATTTATTAGCCTTCCAGTTGCCTGTTGACCTGCCAGCCTCCAGCCTGGCCAAGGTGGTGATGGCAGCCCTGAGGATGCCTTTCAGAGGGGTTATCAGAGACCAGGAGATGCGTTGGGTGTGCAAGGGCTTGCAAGCCCCATGCTGGCAGCTCCCACTCCGGGGCTGTGACCCAGCAGTGGCTTATCAAACTCAGGCCTGTGGCCCACAGGAGTCTTGGCTGTTCCCCCCTGCTTAAAACAGAGTGAAGAAGCTGCATACACCCGTGCAATTTGGGGGCAGCATCCTGTTATGCCTGCAGGGAGCAGTAAATCCATCAGTGAGCGCTGAGGCTGTTCCCGCTCTGTTTCTGCAGCCCAGCTGTGACTCTGAACACTACTCAGACTAGATCCTGGGAATGAGTTGTTGAAAGTCTTATTAGATGCCCCCCAGGTATTCAGTCATCCATCCATCCATCCATCCATTAAATTCCCTCACTTCCAAACTGCTGCACTTGAACTTGCCAGATTGCCTAGTGCCACTTCTGAGTCTTTGCTTTCAATTCAGAGAATAACATTAAAAGCATTTTTCCAGCTATTTCTATTTTTGTGTGACTCAAACCCTGAAATGGTTGTGAGAGGTGCCATGAAGTGCTTGTGCTGGGTTTTGGAGGTGCACCCCTTTTCAGACAGGGAGAAGAGAGTGGTTAAAGCTGTGGCTGGCTGTGGAAGTTGCATGTTTGTCCAGTTCCTGGGCCACAGAGCTTGGGAGCTAAAGGGCAGTGCCAATGCCCGTGGGTGCGGAGCACGTTGTAACTGGCAAGGCGAAGGCAGTTTTTCATGATAGGGTTCATCTAGTTACTGTAAACGTGACTCATCTGCATGTCCTTTGATCTCTCACTGGGCTGAAAGGCCTGAAACCAAAGCGCAGATGGCTTACAACTGTGCCTTCATGTATTTTCTAGCAGTTTGGTCAGCTCTGTGGGTCAAACCACTAGACACATAGCCAAGGCTGCAGAAGAAAAGAGCTGCTTAAACCTTTCTTCTTGAGAAAGCCCTGGGAGGGAGACATCTGTGTCCCATGCCCGTTCTGGTGACTGAGAAACAATGGGACTTTTAGTCTATGGGAATTCTATTCTGATATGCGACTGTATGAGAACATGGGTGGGATGAGACCTCCATCTTGACAATAGGAAATTCCCCCACTGTATTTGCAAAGTACGTGAACATTTTAGATAGAAAGATAGTTGCGTCTCATTCCCACGTTACTTGCTGGTGAACAGACTGCCCAGTTTTGCTCCACAGGAGGATCCTGACCCCTTTGGAAGAAAACACAGGACTCTTCCAGGTTAGTCAGAGACATCTTGCAAAGGAAAGGAAAATACTTTTGTTTTTGGCTAGGTGCAGATCTCTGCAGTACAGCCCACCTTCAGTGTGCCTGATACCATCAACACATACTTTCAAGGCAGTCAGTACATCAGCGGAGACAAAACTAATTGATTTTGGCATGGAAAGGCCAGTGAAATTACCAGCCACAGAGAATGTGAAGTACAGGTACGAACAGAGCAGGGTTAGTCTTGGGTACCTTGTGCCTTTCCTTTCATGTTAAGGTAAAAAAACCCACCCCTCTAGATCTCTGCTGTGCAGTGCTGGCAGCATCTTCTTCTTTCTAACCTTGTGTCCCCTTGGGGAGGACAATAAGCAACCCCTGCTATCCCAAAGTGGTGTGTGCTGCCTGGACCTGTCATTTGAATGTTCAAACACACATGCTTGGCTGAAAAGCCACTGAACTACAGGCTGAGGCGGGGACAGTGTGTGAGGGGGAATATCACCATTCCCTGTGATTCCTATCCTGTCAGAGTAAAAATTTACTGGGTAAACAATATCACTGGTAGCCCTATCTGGAGGACTTTTTGCTGCTGAATTTCAAAGGCTGCTGCTAAATCATCCAGGTGAGAAAGTTCTTTAAGAAATATCACAGAATTTCTCTCTTTTCCTAAAATCACAGGCTGCTTCAAAGCTCAGAGAGACTGCTTGACTCCCAGAAGGATGCCCAGTGTGCCACAGCCTGTACAAAGGGCCTAGCAGGACTTGCTGCTCACATAAGGTATACGATTGCCTGCCAGTTGGCCCTTGGATGGCCAGTTGGCCTGAGTGGTGCCCTCACTCAGAGACTGGGAGGCTTAATGCTGGTGACAGTGGGAAGCTGTCATACGGGTGGGTGGGATTTTGGGCACCTGAGAAAGTATGGAGGGCTGTAGGATGGTGGTCTTGCCTCCAGGATGGGGTGGCCTGATGATTCTTGCCCTGGGAGATAAGAGAGGTTTCTACTGGTTGTGTTGGCCTGTGCCTCACTCAGATGGGACTTTCTGACTGATCTGGCTGTGGTGGCCAGGTGTTTGCAGCTGGCTTCTGGGCTGCCCTTCTCTGGGTGTGTGCAGGGCAGGCTGCCACTCATTGGCCACAGCATCCTTCAGGAATCAGCTCCCTCTCAAAGTAGGCATAAGCTGTGGGCCACATGGCAGCTTGGTACCCAAGACTATTCCAAGCCTGGCGGAGTTTCATTAAGGCTAAGCTGTAATAAAAGCAGCTGGCCTGGGCTAGTTGACTATCCCCATCAGCCTTGCCTCTGCCAGCCGCTTGGGCAGGAAGGGGAGGGCAGGTAGATACAGCAGTCATGGGCAGGGTAAGGCTAAGGTGAACTGTCTCCATCCTCTAAATATGAATCCCTCCGTGGCACCTATTTGGTCCCTGACACTTGTTCAGTGATGGGAGTAGAGTTGTAAACATCCTTAAAGTGTGTGATGTGTCCTCGCCACCACCAGAAGAAGGCTTGCTTCCAGCACGCTTCCCTGCCTAGTTTGTAGCCTGTTTCATCCCGTGTCCCATTCTTTCCTCAGGTTGGATTGATCTCATTTCAAAGCATTTCACACCTGACTTGATTGAATTTCATTTGACTGATGTCAAATCCTGTCTTTACCAGGTCTTTAGTGTCATCTGATGAACCTACTTTTGGCATTCCTCTGGTCTCATTTTCTTTAACATTACCTGCAACATTTCTAAGGCAGCGCAGCATGGCTTCTAGCCCACAGTATGGAAGCATTGAATAGTACCAAAGCTAGGATCATTTTCCTGCTGTTTCTTTCTGTATATGTCCTTCTAGTCTGAACCATAAGCCACCAATAGCTCTTGTCACCAGATCAAGGCACTTATTTTTGCACCAATTTTACATCCATATTTCATCTAGATGGTATTTCCCTTTCTGACAAGAAGTCTGAAAGGGATAACACACAGTCCTCTATGGAGGTCAAAACTATCACATCTGCTGCTTCCCCTTTATCTGCCAAATCTTTGAGAGGGAATTAAAATGGTTTGGTACAAAATAGTTCTTAAGAAATCCCAGTTGTCTGCTGCTCAGCCCCCATATTAGCCCCTTGGTGCCTCTGAATTAATCCTTTGTGCAGGTTGATTTTCCAGGCACTGAATTAAGGATCTATAACTTGACTTCAAGCCTTTTAAACAGGATGCTGTCCTCATTCTTTGCCATTTCCTTGGTTCTGCTCCCGCCCTCCAGCAGTTCTTGGAGAGCCTGGCTTGGGAACTGGAGATGGCTCCTCCCCTGATAATGAGTGTTGCTGTAGCTCATACACATTTCACCTAGCTGAAAGTTTGTGAACCTTTTCTTTCGCAATCCTGGCCCATTTCCCAGCCCCTTTTCTGTTCATCGTCATGGCTAAATGCCGGGGCAAGGGTTTGGCTGTAGGTGCCTAAGAGAGAGACTGCAAAGCCTCAGCTAGCTATTTATTTATCTTGGTGGTTTGTGGAGGGTAATTGGTCCCTTCAGAGTGTTATTCACCTCTAGATTCAACTTTTATGTAAAAGCTAAATGCAAGAAAGGCAACAGAGTCATCAGATTCTTCCATTTGCTTTCCTCAAATGAACAACAGTGATGGTCTCACCTGCCCGTTGATCCTTCTTCTTCACACTCCTACAGTTGCTTCTCACATCCATCAATAGCTTTTCAGCGTACAAGCTATCATCTCACTAGTCAGCAATCGTTGGCAAGGCAAACACTGGGCACAGAGCTAGCCAAGCCAGTCTAAAGCCACCTGAAAATATTTAAGCTTCACTAATCCTCAGATCTGTCCTCTGCTCTTCTCTTTTCCTCTCCCCTCCCTTTTTATAAAAGACGCTTGCAAGGGATTGCTCCTGAAGCACTGGGATTTCAGCCTGGACACTAGGAAAAAAATCTCCCCCAAGAGGAGAGGCAGCTCTGGGGCAGGTCCTCAGGGTGGTGGTGGCTTGCCACCCTTGGGGGTTTCTGAGTGTTAGTTAGACAAAGCTGTCTGGCCTGCATCAGTCCTGGCGATAATCTTGCTCCAAGAGGGGGGTTGGACCAGAGCCTGTGGAGGGCTCTTCCAGACAATGCTGCCATGGGTCTGCAAAAGAAAATATTCAAAACATCCAATGCTGGGTGATTCCCCTACATCAGGAGCACATCTGCATTGCACTTGGATACAACAGTCCTTTCTTTTTCTTTGGCCAGATGTTAGTGCCCTGGGAAGTGGCCCCATATTACTCATACGTACAATGGAAACACAGTGCATGCTGAAGAGCCAACTTTGCATTACTCTCTCAGGCCTGCCACTGCATTTGAAATAGTCTTACTGAAATGTCTGGACTCGCGAGGTGGTTGCTGATCTTCCTGAGCACCAGAATCTGGGATGTAATAGCTAGGGCTGGGAATGCTTGCATCCTTTGCCACAGCCAGGACTGCCATGGGTGCCCTGGGTGCTGATGCCTGTTCTGTTGTTTTGCTGTCTTTGCTGCTACAACACTAATTAGGATAAGGATTAATCACAAAGTTTGCCCTGGGGTGTATGCAAGACCACCAGGCTGCATTGCGAAGTCCTCTGTGTTTTTTGCTCCTTTTCCTTCTGTGACAAATGCCTGACCTCTGGTTTAAAATGATAAAGCTAGCGGTGATGTAGGTATGAGCTGGCACTGAGTTTCTTGGTCCCTCCTTCATCCTCCAGACCTTGCCATTCATCTGGCCTCTCCAAAGTAACCTGTGGGTACTCAAGCTGTCAAATACTCTTGGCAGTTGTAGAGGCAAACAATTTACTGTAGCTTAGGTGCCTGGTGGAGAAACCAAGGCCAAAGAATCTGGAGATGTGTCCTGGAGGACGGCAGGAGAGGGAAGAAAAGTGCTCCCATCTTTTGGAGATACCCAGAATCATCCAGGCAGCACCAGTGAGACCTTATCTCTTGCTGCCTGGCACAGAGAACTCGCTGGACATGTTTTTGGAGAGTGGGCAGAAGGTATCACATACAGATGGCTCAGCCTGGCTCTTCTAGCCTTTCACGCTAGTGTGGCCTTTGGAGGATGGAGCAAGGGCCTTGCTCCCAAGGCACACCCCAAATCTGGCAACAAAGATGAGCCAGTTTTTCCAGGAAGTTCACTGCACACCTTGGAAAACAGCGGCAGTTTATGGCCTGGTCTCTGAATAAACTTGTGCATGTCTTTGCTATCTACCACCAATACTCTTCCCTCAGCCTTCTGATTCACCCAGACCTACTTTGTTTTTGCATGCCAGTAATGCCTCAGGAGCTGGGCAGTTATCAGAAGACAATGAATCATCTAAATGTGCTCATCTTACTCACAGCACAAATTCCAGCTCTCAGCTGCTCTCACAATCTTCTACCCACAATATATGCAGCAGCTCCCAGTTACATTTTGCTCCATCTCAGTGAGGGACACAGGTCCACATAGCTAGAAGACCAGGTCAGCAGCTATAAACCTCACATAGTGACCAAGGCTTTCCCTTCCATTCAGGAAGACACTGATACCCATCCCTGATGCTTGTTTTTAGAGAAGGTGGGGTTTTTACGGCAGAGGTTCCCTTTTGGTTCTGAGTTTGTCTAGCATAACGCCAGACAGAGCATTGTATTCGGTGGCTGGTGCCTCCGGCCCAATAATGTGTCAGCAGGCTTGTCTTTGCAGGGCTGACCTTTCAGAGAGATGTTCAACTTGATGTCAGCTACAAAAAGCCAAACAGGGTCCAGTTCTGATCCTCCTATTTTTTCTACCTTGGCTGGAGTTGCTCCTAGACTGCTCCATAAATCATTGCCCAGTGATAAAATACCAAGGGGGACTTGGTTTGTCTGATGCTGCTCTTGAGAGGTCAAATCTTATCTTAGCAAAAACAGCCCCCGGGAAAGGGGATAGCACAGAAACATACTGTATATATTCCCATCTCTCCATGTTTTTTTTCTACACTGCTCCAAGAGCCAGTTGGTACCGATGCCACAGTACTGTGCCTGTTGCAGATTACAGCCTGACACAGCACCTTGGCATTTCAGCATTCCTGGCAGTGATCAGGCTAGTGTCTCCAGTCCCTATCCTGTTTCAGTGCTGGTGGGACTCTTGCCACGCTCTGCATGAGCCTTCTCCACAGGTGATACCCAACCTGGGACAGACAGTATTGCACTTTGCTCGTAAACCAGTGTTCTCATCAGCAGTATTCCGATGTGCAGAGCCTTGTCTCATCCCTGCATGCTGTTTGTTGTGAGTGAGTTGCTACATTGTTTAGGGTGTGAATACGGTCCACAGAGGAGCACCAACAGCCTGGTGCAGTGCCTGGGAGGAAGAAAGAGGAGACATCTGAGGGACAGTATGAGAAAGGCTGATAAATCCTTGCATGCTGAAGAGGGCATGAGTGTCCACTGCCTTTCCAACACAAGAACTAGGATCTAGAATGTGCTGAATAAAGTTAGCAAGTGACAGGTTCAAAATAAGCAATAAGAGATGGTTCTTTCCCCAGCCCAGCGCAGAGCTGCAGAATTTCTTGCTGCAGGATGTTGTGGAGGGGGTCCTACAATTTTTTGGGGGCTCCAGGGGAAACTGGAGTTATTAATGGAAGAGTCTGAAATTATTAAATCCAAAGACACCAACTTTGTCCCAAGAGGCCCTGCAAGTTTGCTGGAGACCAGGAGACCTCCATTATCTGTGCTTTTTGGCCACTGCAGGAGACATGGTTATAGCCTTCATGGACCCTGGATGTTCTTGGGTATGAATGTTATTGTGGACCCTGGAAGAGGCACAACATTATTATCAAGTGGTTGCACTCCAAGAAATAGGAAGATTTGGTCATCTTGGGTTGGTAGCATAAACCCTTAGGAGTCCTGTGTGGGTTTCAAGGGGGGGGATCTGGTCAGCATGGCTGTACCTTCTTGTACCTGCATTTCTCTTCGGACTGTATCCTTATCCATCACCCCTTCTGTGCCAGAAAGCTTGTAAAGTGTTACAGACCTCAGGTCCCAAGTGGGTCTTTGAAGGTGCATCCTCCAACCAGCCTGGGCTACAACATTCAACCAGTAGGCTCTGTGCCCCACTTGGGGGCTGTCCAGCAGCATCAACTGGCTTGGCACAACTGGTCGCATGGCATAAGTGTGCCCTCCTGTGAGGGATTAGAGCTTCACAGAAACACAGTGGAAAGGACTTCTGGAGTTCATCTGATCCAATCCCTTCCAGTCAAGCACAGCCACATAGAGAAGGCTGCCCAGTCAGCTTTTGAATACCTCCAAGGATAGAGACTCCATAGCCATTCCGGGCAACTGTGCCAGTGCTCAGTCACCCTTACAGCAAAACTGCCTTCCAGACGATTGGGTCCCATCATGTATCAGAGTTTCTCCAAGGATCAAAACTGTGCAACTTCTCTGGGCAACCTGTGCTGATGCTCAGTCATACTCACAGTAAAATAGTGTTTCCTGATGTTCAGATGGAACCTCCTGTGTTTCAGTTTGTGCCTATCATCTCCGATCCTGACATTGGGCATCACTGAAAAGAGCCTGGCTCCATCTTCTTTACACCACCCCCCTCAGGTATTTGTTCACGTTGATAAGATCCCCCCTGAGTCTTCCCTTCTCCAGGCTGAACAATCCCAGCTCTCTCAGCCTTTCCTCATAGGACAGATGTTCCAGTCCCTTCATCATCTTCATGGCCCTTTGTGGGACTTTATCCAGTATGCCCACGTCTCTCTTGTATAGGGGAGCCCAGAGCTGGATACAGCACTCCAGGTGTGGCCTCACCAGTGCTGAGCAGAGGGAAGGCTCATCTCCCCCAACCTGCTGGCAGCACTCCTAATGCAGCCCAGGATTCTGTTAGCCTTTTCTACAAGGGTACATTGCTAGCTTATGTTCAACTTGGTGTCCAGCAGGACCCGGAGGTCGTTTTCTGACAAGCTGCTTTCCATCTGGGTGGCCCACAGCATGTACTGGTGCCTAGGGTTATTCCTCCTGGGTTTAAGACTTTCCAATTCTCTTCGTTGAATTTCATGAAGTCATTGAATTTCATTTGCTGTCAGCCCACTTCCTCAGCCTGTCCAGGTCCCTCTGGATGGCAGCACAACTCTCTGGTGTATCAGTGGCCTCCCAGTTTCATGTCATCAGCAAACTTGCTGAGGACACACTGTGACACATCATGCAGATCATTAATGAAGATATTGAACAGGATCAGACATAATCTTGACCATTGGGACATACTGCCAGTGACTGGCCTTTAACTAGACTTCCTGCCACTGATCTCCATCCTCTGGGCCTGGCCATTCAGCCAGTTTTTGCTCCACCTCACTCCCTGGAGTGAGGAAAGATAAAGGCCAGCTGGAATTGAATCTGGCCAGGGATGCTCAGACAACGTTTCTGTATTCCCCCCAGGCTACCCATCCTTGCTTCCACTCTCTGTATACTTCCTTTCTGTGCCTGAGTTTGGCCAGGAGCTCCTTGTTCATCCACACAGGCCTCCTGGCGTTTTTGCCTGGCTATGCATTTGTTGGGATGGAGCTCTCTTGAACTTGGAGGAGATGATTCTTGACTATTAACCAGCTTTTTTGTCTGCCCTCCTCTCCCCGCTCACCTTCCTTCCAGGGCCTTATCCCCTAGGACATTTGCAAGCAGATCTTGGAAGAGGCCAAAGCCTGCTTCTTCTGAAGTCCAGGGATGTGAGCTTGCTTCTCACCCTCCTCCCTCCCCTTGGGATCATGAACTCCACTATCTCACGGTCCCTGAAGTGAAGGTTGCTTTTGATCTGCATATCCACCACAAGCCCTTCCTCGTTGATGAGTAGGAGGTCCAGCAGAGTACCTCTCCTCATTGGTTCCTCTATCACTTGAAGGAGGAATTTATGATCAATGCACTCTGGGAACCTCCTGGATTGCTTATGTCCTGCTGTGTTGTCCCTTCAGCATATACCAGGGTGGTTGAGGTACCCCATGAGGGCACAAGGGTCTGTGAACATGAGGCTGCTCCTTTCTGTAGAGGGCCTCATCTACTTGTTCTTCCTGGTCAGGCGGCCTATAGTGGACACCCACTATAACAACATCACCTTTACCTGTTCTCCCTTTAGTCCTAGTCCATAAGCTCTGAGCTGGTTCCTTATCCATCCCCAGGCAGAGCTCCACACACTTCAGCTGTTCTCTCACATGAAGAGCAACTCCCCCTTCTCATATTCCATCCTGGCCTTCCTAAAGAGCCTGTATCCCTCTGTTGCAATAGTCCAGTCATGGGAGCCATCCCACCACAAGATCGTGGCCACTCAACTGCACACAGATCTCTAGTTCCTTGTGTTTATTCCCCATACTGCACACATGAGTGTACAGACATGTTAGAGAGGCTCCCCAGCGTGCTGAGTTCCTGGAGAAGGTTTGGGGGATTTCTCCACAATGGTGCCTTGTAGGCAGTTCCTTGTTCACATGTAAGTGCTGACGGTGACCTTGCTTAAACCCCATTTTATTGATTTTGTGATCCCTTCCTGTCACACCACCCTTTGCTCAGCCATCCTGTCTGGCACTCCCTCATAGGACTGCTGGCTACTTTCTCTCTCCCGTCATTACTGGTTCAGAAGGTGGCTATGAAATGTAAAGGGTGTGAGCACACAGAGACTATGACGTTTCCTCGCAGACATGCCTATGCTCATGGGTTTGTCAGCCATCACTAAGTGTGCCCATTAGCTAACTGAGTTTTGCTGTTTTCTTAAATTGTGTAGATGTAATTTGCATTCAGTTGTCCCATTCTCCTGTGTAGTACTGCTGACTGCAACCTTTTAGGAGCAACAGACCTCCAAAAACCAGATGGGTCACCATCTTGCATTTTCCTGCCACTGGGAGCACACAAACTGGGCATTAGAATCTTCATCTTATCCTGGGCACCTTGCTGATATCTGTCTAAGGGTCCACAGTCCTGCTGGAGGCTGAGTGGCTGATGACTTTATTTCAGCAGCCTTGCTGCAGGTGAGACAGTGTCTCTGTTCCCTGTTGGAAGCTAACTCTGGTAAAAGGTTGATACACCTGCCTTTTTCACTTCCCAGTTGACTTGGGACAAGTCTCATTTTGAAAATGTCCTAGGAGGCAATTCTGCTGAATATCTTGCAAATACAGCTCAGCTCTGAAATCCACTGATTTTCCAAAAAACAAGCTCCCCTTTGGGATTTCTCAGGCTAGGGGCAGCCTAGGGTGGAGTATCCTCTGCACTTGGTGCTCCCTGACAGCCAGGTCAAGTACTTCAGCTGCTCTTCTCTAAGTGCAGATGCTCAGTATGTGTAAGCATAGACGCTAGTTCTGCTAAGTGAAGATGTTTCTGCAGGAAAACCCGTTTGTGAATGTAGCCCTGGGAAGGAGAATGGTCTCTTCTGGAGTGAGAAGTGACCCCAAGGTTGGTACTAGGTTGATTCCACTCCATAGGTAGCTCCAGGCTCCAAATGACTTCCAAAAATTGCACCACCTTCACATGGTGCTCAAGTGGTTGTGTTCCTTTCAACCCTGTGCAGATCTGTGCAGTTCTGTGCACTTTGAGGTCTTCTCAGGATTGTCTCTGCCTTGGAGCTGATGTCTTGGAGCTGCCTTGCCTTGATGTCAAGACTCCTTTCTTCCAAAGCATGAGGGCTGCTGATCCTGTCCTCCATGGCCTCCCTGTCTGTTCATTTCCCAGCCTGGGTGAGCCTGTGTGTCTACAGCTGTGCTGCCCAGACCTTGGCTTTGGCTCTCTCCCTTTTCTCCTCCTTGCTTGAGTCAAGCCACCCTGTTTTGGGGGCCAGGCCTTGGACCTTGTTCCCTGCCAGCCCTGTGTCCTGCCACTGCCCGTGGAGTGGGGTGATGATCTCCATCCTGAGGAGAGGGGGTGTTGTGATTTGCTTTCAAGTTTTCAAGAAAGGCATTCCTGCCTTTCTGAGTCCTCTTTGCAGTGGCCCAGGAGGCAAAAAATTTTGGTGCATTGCATAATTTGCAGAGAAAAGCCAACGGCTGCAGTGCCCCCAGAGGTTTTACCAACTCAAACCTACTTTACCCTCTTCTCAGTGGCTTCCCCCTCCCTTTCTTGATGGCACAGGGTATACAGGGTTGCAGCCTACACACTCCCAACATCCTTCCCGCAGCCCTGGGCTGACATGTACTACTGGGGCCAGTTTGGCAGATAAATGGTAACAGATGGTCTGAGAAGGAGCTGTGAGAGCTCCTCAGTACTGATGCAGCTCCCGGCTGCTAGGGACAAGGTGCTTTTAGTTGATATTCTGTCCATGGTGAGGGAGCAGAGACAGTTCAAGATCACCACGAGCTGCCAGCTGCCCTGTGGCAGGATGCCTGGACATGCAGAGCTCAGATTCTTGCTTTGGCCTTCAACGTTCCCAGGCTGAGTTTGAAGGTCTCCAGGGCCAGAGCATTTCCCTGCATGAGAGCAGTGCTGCGCTGTTCACAGGTCTGGAGAGGCCCAGGGAGCCAAGGAACAGTGTATGACACTGAAAAGCAGCAAAGTTGAGAGATATTTGTTGGCTAAGCTCATGGAGGCTTCCAAAGCCTCTCTTGGGAAGTACCCTTCTCTGCCTGTGCTGTTTCTTCCTGTTCATTCATCTCCTAACCTCACTTTCTGGAATACTGGTTTTGTTTCTCTTTTGTTTACTGGCTGTAAAGGAGCCCTTGGGTGCTATCATCATCTCTTTCTGTTTGGGCTAACCCAAGTGTTTTGCCTTATTTTCATACTTTTCCTATCAACACATGTGCCCTGGGGCATGGAGAACTCTCCCCTGCTTCCCAGCCCTTGAAACTACAGCGAGGGGCAGGCCATTGGTCCCAGGGCTTTTAGCATGCAATATAACCACCAGTGGCTGAGGAAATCTGTTCCCCACAGGAGCCTGTGGAGATGGGGACCAGCTCATAGCCCTCAGTAGGTAACCTGTAGGCGCACACAGCTCTGGTCCTCCCATATGGTCCAGCTGGACCAACCCCCAGTGGGGAGGCATGGCGAGAACCTGCATGTTCCTCTTCTAGTGCTCATCCTTTGAGGGAACTGTGTTTGGAGGCTTCCTGCCTTCCCTCAGTCATGTCAAAATCAGTCCCAAATATTCTCTTTGAAGCTCTTCACGCAGCGCTGAAGCGATCTTGCCTTCAAAGCAGTTGCTGGAGACAGGCAGGCTGCTTAAAAGACACTTGAGCGCTGTCACATCATGCTCAGGCTATATTAAAATTTTACCGTGCTGTTTCGCACCTCAGATGAATCACAGCCGCTCCTGAAAAGGATCAGGGGCTGGGGAGGGGGTTGTGGTGTGCAAGGAAGGGGCTTTTGAAAGGGATTATTAATGCACAGAGATGTTTTGGTGTCTGAGAGAGGCCCTGAATGGCAGCTCTGTGCTTTTTTTCTCTGTGCTCATTAACAGTGAAGGGTGTAGCTGCTGAAGAGCTAAGCAGAGCGAGGGGAGGACATGGCTGCTGCTCAGGCAGGGATGAGCCTGGGGAGAGGATGTGAGAACAGAGAGAAGTGGGTGCTGGCTGTCTCCCTGAGAGGCAGTTTCAGGTTACGAGTTCAATGCCTGCCTCCCTTTGGGAGGCTGCAATATGGCAAGTCGTTTCTTGATGTGCAAACAATTAAAAAGAGGGTGTGTGTGGGGGGGAGAAGATGGAGAAAGCAAACACCTCCTCTGGGATCTGGCTGCCTCTGCAGCTGCTCACCTAAGGCACCTCTTGTGGAGGGAGTTTCACACAGGAAAAATTGTGCTGGGGGCATCAGGTTACTTGCAGGATGGAGTTTAGAAGTGCACATGAGATCTGCCTTCAGCCTCTGGGTGTAAAGAGTATTCCTCCCCCTTTTGTCCAGGCATAGAGTGGGTCTCTTGGGTCATATCAGGGGTTGTAGTTGTCCTTTTGCTGGTCCCCAGGGTTGCCCTATAATACTAGAGGGAGGTCTGTTGGGGAAAGCAGGAGGGCAGGGGTGCCTTTATTGCCCTCCTAGAAACACCCTTGGGTATGGGGAGAATCTTCCCTGCGGTACCTGTCTGCACCAAGGGAGGGGGCAGGTCCCTGAGGGCTCTGTTTTCTCCAGATTTGTCACTGCCTTGTTGGGTCCCTCAGTCTTGTTTTTTGGAGAAGGAGTGGTTTCTGGTCCCTCAGGCAAGGAAGTGCATGACTTTGTCTCCTCCTTTTGATTGAAAGTTCCCTGCATCACCCTAGTCTTTTTGCAAATAGGCCACCCAAAGCCACTCTCCCTCCTGCATGCTTGCTTAGGTGAGACATCCTGGACCAGGTGGAGAGGCAAGGAGAGGAGGCAGACATTGGCTGGCGGGATGGGAAGCTTCCTCCTGCCTGCTCTCCGGAGGCTGAGGTGCCAGCAAGGACCAAGCAGCTGGTCAGGCATGCGTTCCCATCCCAGCCCTCAGGAGCTTTCAGCACACAGGGCTGACAGCACTCATCGCCTGTGTGTGCCAGGTGTTGGTGCAGGGGCTGCCTTTGCCAGACAGATCCAGCACACGGCAGCTGGATGAGGGATGGGAGAAACCCTGACAGGGAGGATGCTTTTGTACTTCTGCTGACTGCCTATTTGCTCCAGAGCCAGTAAGCAGGGGGGCAACCTCCATATTTTTTTTTCATGCTAATCTTCCTTTCTTCTTTGCCTGCATCAGCAAGCCAAGCATCAAACATAGGGCTCTATATATCCTCTGGGAGTAAAATGCCCCCCAAATCAAGCCCTTATTTCTTTCTACTGAAGCCAAAACGTGCCGTTTCCCTTATCTAAAAGAGGGGGAAGGTGCACACAGGCCCTGCCTGCCCTGTTACCACTCTTTCTGTCCTGGTTGATTTGCCACTTCCCCTCAGCTTGTACTGATGCCTGTCACTCTGCTGACAGCATGAGAGACAAACGCCAGTTTGCCTTGGCCAGAAAACTTGCCTTGCTAAGAAAAAAAGCTAGCTCAGGGCTTTTCACTTGAAGAGAAAGAGAGTGAGAAGAATAGACTTGAAAGCAAATTCCCGTGTTTTTTTGCTTCGGGTGAGAGCTTTTCCCACGCTCCATTGGAAGGAGTGCAAGGAGCAAATGTTTCCCAGCGCCTGTAAACACCAAACACTGCTGAGGAGTAAGGAAAAAAGCCAGTCTTATCAGAGAGAGGCAGAAATGAGCGGTGTCTCTCCTGCAGTGCCTCATGTCTGTGTGCCTGGTCCTTCCATGGCAATGGCTTTTCCAGACCTAGCTATGCCTTCTGCGTGCAGTGGGAGCATCAGGCCATGGGATACCTGGACATGAGACCCAGTGGTGTTTGCTGCCCCCTGCAAAGCTAGTCCACAGCTCTGGAGGCTACGCTTCTTCCGTGAGGGTCCCAGCAACTGAACTGGGAAGAGGCTGGTGGGTTTATTTCCCAAGCTGGCACCTGGGAAGGTGCTTGACATTTATTTGCATTTGCCTGGTACTGGTCAAGGACCATTAGCTTGCTCTGCAGCCGAGGAAGGCTGGGAAAGCAAATCTGGTTCACTGTATCTCATGTGCCAGTTGCTTTGCCTGGCCCTATCCCTCACCACCCTTCCCTGGTCTGATTCCAGACTCCTGCGTTCAGAGAACAGAAAAATCAATGACCATCTTGCCTTTCAGCCATCCTCAGCCCTGGCTTCAGTAGGAATCTTTTCCAAAGCATTGAGTGCCTTGGCCCCCCACCCCATCCTTTCCAAGTCCATCTGCCTTCCACAGAAAGCTGGTGTTCCAAAAGGGCTATGCAAAACCCATCCATGCGTGGGAGAGCTTGCCCATGCAACTTGCACCCCGGGAACCGGTTCGCCAGCTCTGCAAGCGTAGGCCTGCCTCTGGCGAGGGAGCCTCTGTGTCTTGGTACATGAGGGGCTATGTGTCTTTAAAACACCCCCAAAAGGTAGATGAGAGATTTGAAGGCAGCTTTTGGAAATAAGAAACCAACTGAGGCTGGGGTGGCTCAGCAGGCATCCATGTAGGTTTGGTTCAGCTTTTCAAGGAGACTGCTGTGGGGGGGAGTTTGGAAGCTTGTGCCCATTCAGCTGTTTAGAGATGCAGGCCCTGCTTTATCCCAAGGTGGCCGGGAGTGCTTGGAACTCTGCCCCAAAGAATGCCAGCAGCCTGGTGAGCCCACTGCTTTTCCCAGCTGACCAAGCAAAGAGCATTTGTGACAACAAAAGCCCTGCCCAGGGGTCCCAGTTTTAAACAAAGCACTGGCGTCACATTGCTGGTGCATCTTAGCATCTTCCCATCAATGAGAAACTGCCTCCTTTCCCCCCTCTCCTTGCCTTTCGTCTTGCTCATAGAAAGCCGTGACTGTAGCCTGCATGTGCCCGTATCTGCTCCTGTGATCTCCCTTTGTTTGGCTGCCAGCTTTCTGCACCTGCATGCACGCCTGCTCTCCCTCCCCACTGCGGTTAGTCCTTCCCTCTCCCAGCCCATGGGCAGGAAAGTGGGTTTTAGCTGGGTCCAGGGGGTAAGGCAGTGTCTGGCAATGGCAAGCGTTCCCACTCCAACAGAAGCCATGGGTGGGATGGGGTTGCACAAGCAGCTTGGTTATTTGTGGATAAAGCACAACTCTTTGTGATTATATACTGTGTGAATATCACAGAATACTCTGTGATTAACCTAGAGCGGTCCTACACGCATCTGTCCCAACGGGAGCTGGAATCTCCATGCTTCCTTTGCTAATTGAGCCTGGACTGTATTAGCTAATCCCACCTCCAAATCCCCCAGCTGTTCAAAGCTTAGTAAGAGCAACCACACATGCCGGCTGGGAGGCTGTGCTCATGTCCTGTTGGAACAGGGATTACAGAAACAAAGTGTGTGGGGGTTTTGGGGTGGGGTTTTTCTTTTTTTTGGGGGGGAGTATTTTTTTTTTTTAAAATCTGTAGCCCGCTGCCATCGTCACTATCTCCCCATCCACAAAGAATATGTGTCATAAGAAAAAAACACCACCATCAAGTGATGACAGGTGAAGTAAAGCCAGGAATACATGGAGTTAAAATGGGTGAGATACTGTGTGCTCCGGTGGTCCTCCCTCTGCCATGGTGCCCACTCCCAGGCTTGTTCCTTTTCTTGCACCGCCCACTGGGGCAGGCTGGTTTAGAGCTGATGGCCTGCCTTGCCCTCTCCCAGGGGGATGCTCCAGGTTGCCACCAATCTCCATGGCAGCACCACCAAGGTCCTTGGAGTGATGGCAAGAGGCAGGTGAAGGCCTTGGCCAGCATGGGCTGCAAGTATTCACCAGCTACATGGGGAAAAGAAACAAACTGGATGGCCATGCTCAAGGGCATTCCCTGTCCAGGAGGCACCACAGCAGCTAGACCACCAGCCCAGAGCAGCCTCTCCCCTTCAGAGCCCCTGCCTGAATGGCAGGAGGAGATGTTCTGCCACAGTTTTGATTTTTAAAGAGAGGGAGGGTCTGATTCATTAAAATCTAATCTGTGTCATTCTCATTTCTTGAGCTTTTGTAGCCTCTTCTCCCACCCAAACTTCCCCAAGCAGGAGAGGGGACTGGAGCAGCTGTGGGAGCCCCTGGCCACTGAATACAAAGCCCACTTGTTATCAGCACTGTCATATGCCTCTCTGCCCCCTCCGCCCTCCCAGCCCCCCCCAACCACTACATCCCGAAAGCACAAGCTGAGCATCCATCAAAAGGGCTATTATCCTGTGATTTCTTAACAGCCACTGTTGCTCTTGGGTACAGAGAACGGAGCTCCCCCTTTGACACAGTCCCCTGAGCAAAGGAATAGCAGTGCCTGTCGCTGGTTGGCATACTGATTTGCAGCCTGTTGCAGTGGCCAGTGTGGGATGGGGGGGCTGCTGCCTGTGCATGGGATTGCATCAGTTATTTAGGGCTTCAGTCTGGTCCTACAAGGTAGACGGCTCCTACAGCGATCATACTTTGGGCCTCCAGGTGTTAGTAGGGGGGATAACTCCCTTGGAAGGTGGTTAAGAAACCACATTAGGATTTCTTTCATTATGGTTGATGCTTTTAATCTGCTCTTCCCAGGAAAGAGGAGCTGGATTTTGAGATGTTTTTTGAGTTGGGTCTCACAGTGTTACTTTGAAGAAAAGGGACACCTATGGCCCCAGTTATGTTCTCTTCCTATGGCAAGATGGGGTATCAGGGTGGTGACAGTCTCCCCAGGGGCAAGGAGAAGTCCCAGGCGTGGGTGGCAGATGCTGCTGAGGACAGCCAGCACATCTGCTTTGGCAGGAAAGGGAGGGCTGGGGGAGAAAAGGGCACAGCAAACAAAGCCACCAGCCTCTGGAGTAGGAAGAGGGTCTACAGTGCACGGAGAGGCAGTTTCCAGGGAGGTGCGCATTGACCAAAGCAAATTGTTGAGTGTCAGCAGGTGTGAAGATCCCCAAGAGCTTGCTGAAGGATGGCCCTTTGCTCTTTCACCAGGCAGGCAGTAGGGGCTGGCACTGGTTGCTCCTGGCTCCATCACAGGTGCATTTATCCTTGCTGCGTATGAGCAGGGAAATCGGTCACAGCATAGACGATGCCACCCCAAAAGATCTACCAGCTGTGACACCATGGGTGAAGCTAGAGTCCTGGCAGGGACAGGAAGATGCCCCAGAACATCAGGGACCACGGCCAGGGGGAGATCTTTCCACCAAAGGTGGAAACTAAGCTTTGCTCAGTCACACAGCGTGGAGCATAACTGATAAAAGGTGTCACATTTTTTCCTGTTGTTTTTTTGGCACTAGCAGTCTTGGGAACTGGGCAGCTTTGCAGGCTGTGAGCAATGCCAAACCTATCCCAAGCGAGCTTTGCTTTTTTTGTCTGCCCATAGAGAATCTTCCTGCTGGTTTATGTCTGTTTGCCTTCCTCTCCTTGGAGAGCTTCTCTTACAGCTGACAAGTTGAAAACAAGACTCGGTGATGGTCTCACTTCTGCTGGTGAGGGACAGTGCTTGAAGCTCCAGTCAGCCTCGCGTTTCCCTTTGCGCCATCAGGGTTGCTCCGAGCCATGTGCCTTGTTGCTGAGTCAGTGTTCTGGAAAATAATACATTGGAAGATATATCACTGGCCAGGACATGTGGTCACATCTTAGCAGGCTTCGTGTACTGCTTTCCACTTGAGAGGGCTTCCTGATAAAGAAGTTTTCTTGGCCATTGAGAAAATACCTAGAATGAACAATGATGAATACTGTACTGGATAAGCTACTGGAGTTTACAGCCATGCTAAAAGCCACCATGCTTGGTCTCAGATCTCAGAGAACAATTGTTTTATGAAAATTTGAGGTTGTTCAATTTTCCACTGAAATCTTTGGGCATTAAAAGGATGACTTTACTAGAAAAAAGAAATTCTCATTATCCCATAATCCCAAGGCCTCTGGTATGAGAGGGGTAGGTTTTTCTGCCTGGGGTGAACATCTCAGGACAGTTTGCTCAGCAGGTCCAGTGCTGTTCTAGTGTCACCCTAGGATGAATCTAGTTTTGCTTCCCTAAGGTGTTCCCGACTCTTCACTTAGAAGGCATGCTGAGAAAATTATAGCACCTCAGCTATTAGAAACTTAGAGTGCTCGTATTGAACAGAGTGGAGGATCTTTTTAAACTTCCAGGTATGAACTTCAGATGCTTGAATTTGGGGGAGTTTACCGTTCTCTGAAATTAACCAGCCGTACAGACATCAGCTACAGCCTCAGCTGGGCTGTTATAACAGCTGGGTTCTTTCACCCAAACCTTTTAAAATAGGGAAAATGTTGGAAATTTGGGCTACTCATTTCCCCATCTCTTTTTCCCCTCTCACAGATGAGAGATGGCTCTGTGCTATTAGAGGGATTTCTGTCACGATGAAGGCATTTCTGAGAACTAATTTACTGGTTCATCCGGGTGCACTGGCACTGGGATCCTGCATGCAAATAGAAACAGTAAATCAATTGCGAGTGGTTTGCTTGAAAGACGAAGCGGGAGGTGTGTTAAGCAGATGTCTTTGTGGCAATATGGCAAATTAAGTGGGAGTTCCCATATTTTCCTGTGTTTCTGCTTACTGTGGGGTCTCTGGACTATTTTAATAACGTATCAAAAAAGAAGGGAGAGCATGAGCAGGCAGCCATAACTGCAGAAGACTAGCCAGACAGGATGTTTGCAAGCAAAAAGGTTTGCAGGCTGCGGTACTGCCAAAATTCCCTGAAGGAGAAGAATTTTCTGGGATGATTGGTTCCCGAGAGGGGAGTTTTTTTCTGTGATAAGTGCTGTGCATATCTCCAGCTTCTGGTTTTCTATTCAAGACTTGGATTTTCCATTATGCAAGCCTATTTGCCTTTTTAATCCACTATTTTCTCCTGAAATGTATAAGACTGGGAATGCTTTGTTGCAGTAAAGGAGAGGTTGCTTAAGCAAGGAACTGAGCTAAGGCCCTGACCAGGGCAAGGGGACACCCGGGTTTTTTTTTCTAGTTTCAGAGAATTTAGATGCTCAAAACTAGACACCAGAGTGAGTGCTCACGTGACAGAAGACCGGTTCTTTTCCAGCCTGCTCAGATACTACAGGGAGCAAAACTTCATCCCACTCCCTTTTAATGACCCCCCAGCCTCCCAGGCCAACAGAAGTTTGGGGTTTTCCCGAGATGCTGCCTGCATTTTTTGCTCGGTGGGGTCAAAACCTGCTTCCAGTTGCTGCAAACTTTTCTTTCCACAGCATCCCCTCGGGCTGAACTCCACCATGCCCTTGTCTGGCAGCCTCGGCGAGGATGAGTGACCTCTCTGGCTCCCGGTATCTTCAAGCTGCGCCCGGGACCGTCCTCAAGCCTGGTGTCGGGGTGCAGGGGTGTGGGTGCGCTGGCTGTGTCCCTGCAAGGGGTGCGGGGGGGGGTTGGGGGGGGTGTAGGACGCTATGTGCCCTGTGCGGGGCTGCTAGGGTGCCTGCATCCCCCAGGGCGTTGGTACCCACGGGGGATGTCCCTGAGATGGCGCACGGCTGCGTGAGCGCCACTGGGGGGACTGGGGGGGGCCGCTGCGGGGTGCCTGTGCCCCTGCAGCGAGTGCGCTTTATGCGAGGGGCAGGCACGCGTGTGCGGGGGCCGCGGGGGGGGTGCGCCCAGCCCCCGCCCCGCCCGGGCTGCTGCCCACGCCGTGCCCCGAGGGGGCGGACCGGGAGGCGGGGCGGGGCGGGGCGGGGCGGCCGCTGCCCCCCGGCCCACGCGGGGCCCCGCTTGCCACTCGCCCGGTGGCGACGGCGGCGGCCGTAGCCGGGCGGGCCGGGAGCGGGAGCGGGAGCGGGAGCGGGAGCGGGAGCGGGAGCGGGAGCGGGAGCGGGAGCGGAGCCGAGCCGAGCCGAGCCGAGCCCCGCCGCCGCCGCGGGAGGCTGGTGAGCGGGGAGCGGGGCCGGGGGCGGGGGCCGCGCCGCCGCCTCCCGGGACAAAGCCGGGCTGGGAGGGACCCCGCCGCCGCCGCCGCTCGGGGCCGGGGCGGGGCTGCCGGGGGTCCGGGGCTGCGGGGACCGTGCCGGCGGGGCCCTGCCGGTGCCCACCGAGCAGGCGGCGGGGGAGGTGAAGCCGGTCCCGGGCACGCACCGGTCCAGCCGCCAGACCCGGGAGCCCCGGCGGGCCCTGCCCGGTAAACTTTTGCCGGTGCCGGGGGCCGCCCGGCGGGGCCGCCAGCAGCCAGAGCTGCCCGCTTGGGGTTTCTCTTTGCGCCGGAGCATCCCGGTGCCGCGTCCTAGCGCCTCCGTCCTAGATAACAGGTAGCGGTCATATGGGGCCCTCGCCGGTGCCCCGTGGGGCGCGGGGGCTCCGGGGATGCCTCAGACCCAGCCTCCGGCTTTCGGCTTGCCTGGGAGGGGGGCGCCGAGCCCGGCCGGTGCCGCGTGGGTTGGGGCGGGCTGGGGGCCGTGGGCCCCCGGGTCCGGGCGGCGAGAAACAACGGCTGGTTTAGCTGCAGAAAGGGAAATCCCGGTCTTTAAAAGGCAATTGGCAGCGCCAATCATTCAAGCAGAAGTGAAGAGTTTTTTCTGGCTCCCGTCCCCGCTTTCCTCCCTTTGATTTTTCTTTTTTCTTTGCTGGCTCTCATCAGGACACTTGTTCAACTTTGGGTGACGGTGGACACTGCTTGCTAGATCTGAAAGGAAACAAAGCAACAGTGCTAGAATATTTTTTTAAAAGGTGTTTTCCTTGCAAATAATGTTAATCTTGTTGGAGGTGCTGGGGTACAACCAAGAGTGATTTGCTGTCCTTTGGTTAATTTGGACTCTGCGAAGTCCATGGAGAAATCTATCTAAAGCAGCCTCTTCCCTAAAAAGAGAGAGATGTGCACTGATCTGATTTGTGAATCCCACTGAAACTCCCCTTTTCTCTGCTCTTTCATGAAACAGATTCTGTTTTGACAGTTTGCCAGACAGAAGGAGTCTGCAGATACTAATGCTTTAGCCGATCAAAGCCTCCCTTCCCAAAGGTGGCCCCTGAATTTCAGGTGATGTCTGTGGGTCAGTGGTGCTTCCCCCACTTCACTTTGTGCTACCCAAAGCTCTTCCTAGTAGTCTTTCTTTTTGCCATGCAGTAGGGTGGCTGTTGGAGAGGATGGCCAGGGCATCTCGGAGCCCAGAGGCGAGAGGCTTTACCGAAGCACAGGCTGGTTTAGAGGCACATGCAGGTGCAAAGGTGTCCGTGGCTATGGTGGTGTTGCAGTGTGCCTGTGTGGAGGAAGCGCTAAAGGATCAGGCTGGTAAATTGTGTTCTTGTGCAGTCAGGGTTGGGTGTAAAAGTGCCTGTTCACTCAGAGACCCTTGGGGAAGGAGCCTCAGCTTGCTTTGCCTTTGATTTGGGGTTAGCTGGCCAGGAGATGATGATCTAAAGTTGGTTAGGTGGGGAAGGACTCTGTGGAGCAACGTGGGGGACTTGTGTGCCCTGCCTGACACCCGTAGCAGCCAGCTGCAATTTTTCTGATCTAGTTGCATTTTCTGATCTTCTCGTCCCTAATCCACTAAGCTTTGTGGGAGTCCTCGTCTGAAGTATCTCCAAAGTTGTTAGCTCCAGGTAGCTACTGGCTGAGTGCAATCAGACCTGGCCTTGCAGAAAGGGGGAGCACAGGAATGCAGGAATGTCTTGTTCCTGGGGCATTTCCTCCTGGGGAAGGAAGATGGGAAGAGATCCTTCTCTGTGAGTAATCCAAGAGCAAAACGTTTCTCCCCTTGCAGACAATGAATTGTTTCAGTGAGCTGACACTGTTATTTGTGGCTCCTGGCAAACCAGGTAAGAGCTTTCTGCCAGGCACTTGCTCAAATCAGTGCCAGCCCCAGCCTTGCTGATTGCCTTTCTCTGTTGCACTGGGTGGGAGAGAAGTCTTTGTGTACCATGACAACAATCACAGTGGTGCCTCTGGGTGAAAGAAGGTTGTTGCCAGTCCCCTTGGTTACACAGTGGCTGATTCTGGTCCTTGTATCTCCAGGCCTTTTTACTTTCCAGAGAGAGGATGCCACTTTGGAGAAGGAATTTTTCCTGCCTGGCTCTGCTTGTGGGGCTGTGAACAGCTATTTCCAAGACCTCTTTCTTTTACCCTTGATCTAAACCTTGCATGAGGCTGGTTATACATGCTTGTTAAACAGGGAATTAAATCACATAGGAATGCTGCTTGCTTGATGTCTTCTCTATTACAGAGCTATGCTTAGAAGTTGAGGCTTTTTAAGTGATTGTGTGGGCTTTAGCTAAGCTGTGAAAAAAGCCTTGTAAACAATAAGCCTTTGTGATGAAGGCAGAGTAAGTGTAATTATCACCTGTCCTATTAAAAATCTTCCCATTTTTGGGCATAACCAAACTAATCAGACAGTGTTGTGCTTTTTCAGATAACTAGGTGATCTTTAAGAGCAGCTCTGGGAAGCAAACGCAAAATGAGCAGCGGACGACAGTGTAGAAGACGCAGAGGGCTCTCGGTCTGAGACACGAGGATTTGAAGATGTCTGCGTGCAGTGACTTTGTGGAACACGTTTGGAAGCCCGGCTCCTGCAAAAACTGCTTCAACCCAAAGAGCTCCCATCAGCTGCAAACACCCCCAGACGTGGGAGCTTGTGGCGTGCTCCCGAATGGAGTTAGGACCAGGCCTGAGAGCCCCGCGTTGGAAGACGAAGGTGTAAATACCTCCCCCTTCTCAAAGCCAACAATTGCTGTGAAGCCAACTATGATAAACTCGGATGTCTCTGACGCGTGGGCGGATGAGAATATGAATGCAGATCTGTCACAGGTAATGATTAATCCAGTCAAAGCATGACTTCCCGTTACTTACCTCTCTTTGGGAGTGCTAGGAATATCTGTTAAAACAATTTCCTTCCCTTTGTTTTAACTCCTGGTCATGACTCAGGTTTTTAAGCCTTATATTGGCTTTTCAAAGTATCTTTGGCCAAAGCTGAATGAGATGTTGCTTACAAGGCATGTGCGAAGGAGCTTAAAAATTCATTGTTTTGTTTAGGAACTTCCGGATTTTAAATGAGGATGCGGGTTAAAGTTATTTTCCTGGGAAGATATACTGGAAAGAAATCCTTTCTGGTTGCAGTCAGTGCTAAGTGGATCCATGGTCTTTGGGGGTGAGGAAGAAAGTGCCCTACCTTCCTAGCCCAGCTCCTCAGGGTCCCAACCTTTGCCAGAGCAGCAGTGGCCTCTGGGTGTAGCACTGCTGCCTGCCTGTGAACTGGCAAGCCCCGGTGGTGTGAGTTGCTATCGAGATGGGTGGTTCACTCCTCTCCCTGACAGGTTGATATCAGCATAGCCCCAGCGATGCAGAGTGAAGCCTGGGCTGCTGTCACCCTGCCTGTGGCGTAGGGGTGCTGGTATCTCCCACCCTTGCCCCAGAGGAGAGTCAGGGCACACCGGCTCTGTTCTTAGCCTCCTGTTGCTCTCCCTCACTTCTCCCCTGGGGATAAAGGGCACAGGAGCGCAGGCTGCCATTGTCAGTGGGGTTTGGTCTGTGCACGCAGATTTGGCCCGAGGCTGAGTTTTATGCTATGGGAATGGCTTCTGCCACTCTGGTGCTGGGGTTCACTTCACAGGCACGCGTTACCCTCTGCCTCTCCCACTCCTCCTCTCCTTTGGCAAGCAGGATGGATCTCCCTCAGATGAAGATATTTTGGATACATTTCCCTGCCTGCTCCTCAGACCCTACTGCCGAGTGTAGCTGAGCTGCTATCCCAGGATAACCTGTGGCAGTCCATGTCTGTGCTCCAGAGTGTGCGACTCAGGAGCAGCAGTGTGAAATGAAATGAAAATAAGCAGAGGGAGGTACAAATATTCCTTCCCTCTCTGAATCTTTAATTGCACGGTGATTCACAGACACATGACAGGTTGGACACGTTTCTGGCAGCGAACCCACAGAAAGAGAAAGGAGAATGCCTTATTTCATTTCGTTGCTATTGTTGGTAATGCAAGGATTGCAAATGGTCCAGGAAATAGGACAAGTGTAATTTAGGTATAAAAGGTTTGTGGTAGTTATTGGTGGGGTGAACACAGAGCAAAAAAGACTATGAATGCCAGAGGACTTCTCTGTGGAGCTGGGTTTTTTCCTTTTTTTTTTCTTCTTTTTTTTTCTTTCTTTTTTATATTTGTATTTTTAAAAATATTTCTCTTTCATCTTGCATATACACATCCTGACAGCACACTTGTCTCTTTGGCCCATGCAGGTCAGCTGGGGCATGGTTTCTGGCAAACACCTCCTTCTGAAATCAGGAGAAGCACAGCGGATCTGCCTCGACAATTTTGGCAATGGTGGTGTGAGAAAGCCCTTTCTTCACAACCTGCCGAGTGACTGCTTGTCTTGCTGTCCTCCTAGCTACTCCATGGTGGGCCTGCGCAGCCTGGAGAGTCGAGTGGAGAGAAATGTCTCCATCCACAGCCTGGTGCTTGTGGGTGAGCTGGGCAAGCAGGAGGACAGAGCCAAAGACAAGTTTGCCCTGCAGCATCAGGCTCCCTGCCCTAATCCATCTGCCCTAGCGGACAGAAGCACTGCAAACTCCAGCAGAAACTCTTCTTCCCAAGCCAGAGCAGGAGCAGCGCTCCCCTCAGAGGGCGACTGCAGATGCCTCGCCTCCAGCTTCGAAAGTGAAGGGGGTGAGTACTGTTCAATCACGGACTGCCGCAGAGAGTGCCTGGTCTCGTGGGAGCCGCGTTGTACGGAGGGGAACGGTGCTCGGTGCGAGAAGGAGAGCCCTGCTCCCTGCGGATGGAGGCAGCGGGATGCTCCTGAGATTCCCAGACCAAGTGGCAGGGCGGTCAAGTTTGTCGAAGAGGAGTGCAGAGCTGTGAACGTGGCCTTCTGCATCACGAAAGACCAGGGTGATCCTCTCCCCTACGCCCTGTGTTCAGAGAAGAAAAAGCTGGCTCTCCGTGCCGAGCCTGCCACCCTCCCTGAGAGCACAGGGAGCAGCAAGGTGGCTGCCTTTGCTTTGTCCCGGGAGGACGAGGACCCACCTCTCCCTGGGGAGCCCTCTGTCACTGGAGGCCCCCGACCTGAGGGTTCAAGCACTCCTCAGCAGGCTCTGGTGGAGCCGCAGCGCCCTCGCCTCACTGAGCCAGCCCGCGGTGATCCCATCTATGCTGAGAGCACCAAGAGGAAGAAGGCACAGCTGAAGGCTGTCGGTGGACAGGCAAAAGCAGAGAAGCTGGCCCGTGGCATGGTCAAGGAGCAAGCTGATGGGACATGGAGGGATGGTGGCTGGGCTTTGGGTGGTGAGAAGGAATACCAGGACTCCACAGGCCAGGTGGCAGCAAAGATAACTATCATGACCGCGCACACAGAGGATGATCACAAGACAATATTCCTCAGCAGCCCTGACTCGGCAGTGGGAGTACAGTGGCCATGCATCAGCCCCACTTCCTACCCTGATTTTGGGACTTCGCCAGCTGCCATTGAGGCTGGAGAGATTTTTCAAGCATCTGGAAGTGAAAACAGCCCAAGATTTCATCTGGCAGCTCCTCCCAAGACCTCAGTTACTGAGAGTCCAGCCATTCCCCCAAAGATGTCCAAAAACAGCCAGCTGGGCAGCGAGGGGAGCCGTGTGCCCCCAGTGAGCTTCCATGTGGCAAGGCTTGGTGATGACAACAGCCACAATGGAGCTGGCGTTCAGCTGCTGCTGAGGAGCAATACTGATACAGGTGCTTTTGGGGCATCCCCTTCTCCATGCACTCATGTCAATGGGGTCTCTGTGGAGGAGCCCAGCAGAGGCCTGGCAGGCTCGTCCTATGACAGGAGGCAGAAATACTACACCCCAACATGGACCAAGCAGTGCCGGATAGAGGAGGAGGAGGAGGAGCAGGAGGAGCAGGAGCTCTTAACCCACCCATGGGCAGTGGGAGCTGAGAATGGAAGAGCCGGTACCAACCTTGTGGATGAAGGACCGATGCTGGAGAGCCAGACTGGGATCAGCAAATCATTGTCCTTCTCCTTTGATTTCCCTAAAGACAAGAGCAATGGCATGGAATTTGCACCACCACCACCACCACCGCCGAAAAAGCAGTCCAGGTACAGCCCTGTGAGTGTGTGCATGGCGATCTGTTAACTGTTTGCAATTGGGATGTTTGCTGCAGGGATTGATTGACTAGGAGGTGCTTTGTGTTCTTTTTTTCTTCCTTTTCTGTTCAAAGGTGGGCTTCCAGGAGCATGGGTGAAAAGCTACTTACTTTTTTAACTCTGAAAAGCTGTCAGATCTTTGCAACTCCTGGTTTGAATTCTGTGTGTACTTGCAAAAGCCCTTCAGGGCTGCAAGGGACAGCCTTGGGTCCCAATATTCAAGTGAGAACAAGGTCCATGCCCGGGATGGCTGGTGTTTCCTAGGCCAAATTCATTGTGTCTCGGCACAGTTTCTTTATGTTGAATAGGATGGAAAATCTGGGGTTGTGAGCTCCTCTTGCGGGTGGAACTAGGCAACTTCTTTTGGTCCTAATAGCAAGGGCCTCTGAAATCCTCATTTTCAGTTTGGCTCTAATGTCTTTTTACTTTTGAGGTTAACTCTTTAAGCTGCAGTTTCCCATGGAGGACTTCTTGCTTGCAAGCAGGTAACTGGAGCTTGCCTAACGTGCTCATGATGTGTGGCAGTTGCCTAGCTTCAGGCAGCCTTCCCCTTGCCACACTCCTGGAAGTGAGGTTTGCAGGCAGGGTGACAGCAGGCCCTACAAAACATGTGAATGAGGGAGAGCTGTCCGTCTGGGAAGGAAGTAGCTCTGCTAGGCAATTAAAAAACTAGGCTTCGGATACTTTGTGTGCATTCAGTATCTGCAGCTGTGTGTATCAGAAAAAAAAAAAAAAAACAAAGGAAGGGGGAAAAAAAGGGAAATTGAAAGAAGAAGAATTTATTTCCTTGCAATGCAAGTAATGGATTAGGTTGTCTGGTCATAGTGGGGAGTACTTTCACACTCTGTGGGTGTCCTGTATTTGCTTTATTGCATGTGTCAGTTTTGTTACCTGGAATTGTGCAATGCGCAATAGATTTTACTCCAGATCCTTGATTTAAAAGTTGAAAGAAGGTATGGCTGTTCAGAGGAGAACTTGCTTTTGGGGTCCATGGTCAAGCTTATGCATAGGTATCAGTGGCCTCCAGGTTGAGACTGTGGTTGAGTTGGCCCATCCTCTGTTTAGTTCTTGCACTGAATTTTCAATGTTTTTAGGGTTGGCTAGCCCAGGGAACTAGTGTTTTAAATTGACCAAGTGGTCAAATTAGGTTTCTCAAGGAAAGGGAAGAGATGAACAAGAAGCTTTAGTTCTCCTTAATGCTGGGCTTCCCGCTGTGATGCTGCATGCCTGCTGGAGTCAGAGGAAAGAAAAGGTCCCCGAGCAAGTGAGCACACAGAAGAGATTTCTTGCCTTTCAAATCAAAGAGGACACTAAGATGTGGTTTAGTTTTCGCCCTGTGAACTTTCTTTCATGGCTGCTGCCACTTGGTGTCTCCTGTCAGCCTGTGCCTTGGAGTTGTATTTGCCACATGAGGTGTTGTGTGGTTGAGGCCCAGCAGAGCTGTGATGATACGATGCTGTTGAGCAGTGATCATTTAGGAAATGCCAAGTTGCCTGCTGAAAGTCCTCTAGGACTTGATTCCTTCCCCTACAGGGCCGAGCCAGAAGGGTGGTGGCACTTAAACTCAGCAACATATATCCCAGCAGCATCTTCCACTTGCAGTGCTAGGTTCTCCTTCCACTCACGGAGGAGCAGCCATGAAGAGCCCTTTCTTTGTACTGGGAGCAAGGACGCTTCCCTGGCAGTGCTCAGAGTGTACTTTCTGCCTTCATGAGTGCTGGGAGTGGAGGCAGGGGCCTCCTTGATGTGTCAAGGTGTCTCCTTGGCTGGGTGACTTGGGCCAGCTGTGCTCCGAGCCAGAAGTGTGCCCTGCCTTCCATGTGGAGTTATGATCCATCCTGAGAGGTGTGGAGCATTTTATGTTCCTTGAAGGGGCTCTTTCATGCTCCTGGTGTGGTTGGGCTGTGCCAACTGTAACGGAGGCTTCTCTGAGTCAACCTGAAAGCATCTGTGTGCTAGAAAGCCTGTGTGAAAGAGGGCAGGGAAACTGAGGTCAGGGAACACATGGCATCTGTGACCAGCATCTCTGGCAGAGCCATAAACCCTGCCAGGTGGTTGAAGTAGGTGCTGGCATTGCCTACAGCCACAGGGGGTAAAAGCAGTGGGTTGTGCTACGTGTATTTGTCTCCTAAACACCTTAATGCCTGCAGCTGAGCCTTGGAACGCCTTACTTAAGGAGCCCTCCCTCTGGCTACCAAACCCCTGCACAGTCGGCCAGAGGAGCAATTTGATCAGATGGTAGGTTTCGCAAGCCATGCAAACCCAGCTGGTTGCTTGGTTTGTTTGCTTTGAGGGTGCTCTCATTTTTGTTTCAAGTGTGGCTTCTCTGAGCGTGTTGATGCAGGAACCAGGGTGGTGTTACCTGCATGTGGTGGTGGGAGGGATGGCTACATGCACAACTGGTTAAAATCACCGTAGCAGGATTGTGTTACCTTGGGCAGTCATTGTTTGCAGCTTCAGATCATGACATGATCCTTACCTGGTGCTGGAGGAACATCTCCTCTGGTCTTCCTGGGCTGCAGCCAAATGCCTGAAGAAGGGAGGAGGTCTTGCACACAAAGATGACTAAGAGACATCCATACTGTCCTCGGCCCAGGTAGCCTGTGGGCCTGTGTTTGTCTGCAATGGAAGAACTACCACTGATACTTCTGTTACGCTTATGTAGTCCCTCGCAGAGACAGAGCTCATCAGCCCAAGAGGTTCTCTGGTGGCACAGCTGCAAAGGCTCCTTTGGTGGATGGGCATAGATGAAGCCAGCACAGACCAGGTTCTGGCACGGTCTTAGCAAATCAGGGTTCATTTCAGCTGCAGGAAAGGTGTGTAACTATCCTTTTTCCTTCTAGATCTCAAGCTGTAGCAAGATACTTGATTTCATGATGGAAAATGAAGCCTGCCTGTTTGACTTTCCTAATTAAATGTAATTGCTTATTTTAAAGAGAACTTCCATGTGTGTTCAAACTGGTTTCAAAGCAGAGAAAGAAAAATGTAGATTTTGTTTTGTTCATCTAGGCTCTAACAATTAAAAGGGGAAAAAGTTCTCACAGGGTGAATTCCTGCCAGGCACTGAGGAAACTCTGGTTTTGCAGTAAGCTGTCTCTTAGGACGGTAGAAGGAGTGATTTTAGGGAGTTTTAAAAGTTGGTGCAAAAAAAGAAAATAATGATTTTGTGCCTGTTTCATCCTACATAAAGCTACTCTGGACCTCTTGTGACATTTTCTTCATACAATACTTTTTTCCTGCTTGTTTGAAAGATTATAGATGTTTAAGGTATGGTTGGTCTTAAACGGAATGGAAAATTAGTCAAATTACAAGAGGAAAGAGATTGGAAAGGGAAGATAGTTGCTGGTCTTCTTCCAAAAGCCAGGAAGGTAGTTGGCTATGGAAAGGGCTCACCAGGGGAAGCAGGATCCCCTGGGCTTGTATCTGCAGTGATGGCTTAAAGGTTCTTTGGTGTGAAATGCTGTAGCACGGCCTTCAGTTTCTTGGCACAAGGGGTGAATCTTTGCTGAAATTTATGTCTGTCTTATGCAGAGGGTCAGGCTAAAAGATTCTAATGGTTCCTTCTAGCCTGCAAAAAACTTTGATGGTTAATTTATTTCATGTGCCTTTTAAAGGAAGGAAACAGTGATGCTGTTCTGCATCTTGAGCTGTTAGCTCTTGAGCTGTTTTCATCATAATTAATGCCACCTTCAAAAGGCAGCACCATAGATAAGCTCTGAAATTTGCTGAATGGGCTCGCTTGGGGTAACGGCACATCCTGACACCCACCATTGCTGAAAACATTCAGGACAAATGATCTTGAGGTGCGCCAAGATTGCACATTACAGTGCTGCTGCTGCTGCTTGTTGCCGGAGGGAACAGAAAACAAGAGCATTATAAAAAATGGCGATGTTGTGAATCAGATCACCAGGAAAAGAGCCACGTTTGTTCTCGTTGGGGAGGTGGTTCTGGCTGGTGGGGCTCTGCTAGGTGTTTCTTGCCAGGAATCAGTCTGTGATGGAGCAGCACTGCACCTGAGACAGAATATCCCCCTTTTCTTACCATCCCCGAGGCACCCGTTTCTCTTTGGAGCTCAGCGACAGGGTGTACCCTGGTGACAAAAGCAGACTGACTACATGGATGGAGCTGCTCTGGCAATTACAAATGCAATTGGATGTCACACGGGTCCCAAATTTTGACCCTCTTCTCCGTGACTATGTATGGTAGCAGGGACTTGCTGTGTTTGGTCTAGGACAAGGCAGGTTTATTACTGTTAAAACAAAACAAACAAACAAAAAAAAGACAAAAACCAACTCTAGGTGAAGTCTATTTAAATACATAATTAATAATTAAATAAGTAAATAAAGCAAATAAGGGAGAGTATGGCTCAAGCAGGAAAGAGAATCACATTCCAGGTCAGGGAGGGAATACACATTTTGGATTCCCCCTGGTTTTTGTCTGAAACTAATCAGGAATTTCTCATGCTGCTTCTGCCAGTGGATCATTTTTTAAAATGTTGTGATTTATCAGGCAATCTTTTCAGAGAGATTGTTTCCTTTAAAATGAAAGATGTTCACTTTTCTGAGTTTTTTCCTATCTTGCCTCTGAAAATACAGAGTTGGAAATTGAAATGAGATTTGTTGTCCTCTTCACTACATCGGAGCATGTCCTTGTCACCACATCTGCACCCCATCCAAATTTCCCCTTGCATCTCCAGGCTCCAAACCCTTGTTTCAACTTAACCTGCACCACACAAGACCTTTTGGTACAGGGGGAGAGGTGTAGTCCTCTGGACAGACCTTAGGAGTGTTTCAAAATTCTCTCTTTCCCTCACCTCGATTTTTGGTTTCTCCACATTTGCCAGCTGGTAGGAGAAGGATAAGTACAAATCCAAGCCTCAAATGTTGTTAGCTCCTGTGTGCTGGTTTTTAACTGCCCTGTGCATCCAGGGGAAGATGCTGGAAGAAACTACAGTGAGGGGACGAGGAAGATATTATTATTCACATTTCATGATAGACAAGCATATGGTACAACAGCGCTTCCTCTTGTGTAGTAATTATGCCCAGCCATGTGTTGTGTTTGATGCTGTAACAGAGTGTGGCTTTTCTCTCTGCCACGCATTTGTTCAAGTATTTTATTTTTGGAGGGACATCCTGCTGACATTATCACTAGACTTCTCCTGGAGTGCAGTTTGGTTTGTGGTGGTTTGTGTGTGTTCTCTGCTCTCCCCTGCTTCCTTCCCCTGTTGCTTGATTTATAAAGCTCAGCATCTCTGTTATCTCTTCAAGTCCTGTCATCTGTGCTGAGAGGGAGCGACCCCTCCTGCTGGCACAGCAAAGCTGGGAAACCCCCGTGATGGGGCTGCAGCATGGGTGCTCCTTGTGATCAGGTCTCTGTGTGGGGGAGAGGTGCCTTCCAGCATCCTCTGCCACTGCCAACAGGCTGCGCGTGTGATGGCCGCTGGAAAGGAGCAAGCGGGAGCCTTGCAGCTCTTGCGTCTGAGTGGCCTCCTCCCACTCTCAAATCCTCCCTGCCCCTTTCATTTTAGAAGGTAATCAGATCCGTGTGACAAATCTCGGGCAGGAAATTCAAGCTGAAGGCATGTCCAGAGTCCAAGGGAATCCCTGGGGCAATATCCCAAGGCACGTGTGTTTGCTGCGGTTAGGGGAGCCATGCTTTGGTGCCAGTCTCCAGTCTCTCCAAGAAGTGCAAGGGGTGCAGCCAGCGATGCTGGAGTCCCGCAGTTGCATCTGGTGGGACCCCAGTCAGTTAAGAAATGTGAAATTAAACACATGGCTACTGCCCGAATATGAATCACGGAAAGATGAAGCATGCAGTGGCTGGAGATGCAACGTGGGACATGGCAAATGATCCCAGTCCCTTTGCAATGTTATAGAACTCCAAACTGTGGTGGGTTTTATTTTTTATTTTCTTTTTTTTTTGTTTGTTTGGTTTGTTTGTGGTTTTTGGTTTGTTTGTGGTTATTTTGCTTTTTTTTACAGGACTGCTGTTTTCAACTTTGGCTTGTTTTAGGCAGGACTGTGGGAATGGTGTGGAAAGCCATCTGGATGAAATTGTTTAGGATGGGAAAACTGGAGAATAGTGAATGGGAAGGGTTGCCTGAATATGGCAGTATGTTGCATGGAGGATGTTGCGTAATTGAAGTGTATTTAAAGCCACCAGAATAATTTGGAGAGCTGGAAATCCTGTCTTTTTAGGTTATTAGATTGGGAGACCTGACTCTTGTGACCTGTTCTTTATGCACTGGCACATGAAGGAGGCTCTGGTGTGGCTCTTGAAGTTGCTGGTTACATTTAAGGTACTGAGCATGGATTTTTGAAATGGAGGCAAATTTAACCACTGCTACATCTTTCAGAAGGGGAGTGGAGCCCACGGGTGTTAGCAAGGCTGCAGGAGAGGTCAATCATGAGGATGTCCTCAGGTTTAATATATGTTGATGCTCTTTATTTCCAATATTCTTTGGTGGAAAGGACAAGATGGAGAATAGCCACCTGTGCTCTTGCAGTCACGTGTGGTGAAAAGGAACACTACCAGAGCAAGGGAAATACAGGTTAGCTGTAAATCAGGATCCCATGGCTTGTTGCAGCGACGGGTTGTTCACTACCTCTTGGGGTGGAATTTTACTGAAACGGGAGAGTTTGACCCTAGCAAGTGTTTTCGGTAATGCTTTGGTATAGTGGGCAGTATTTTAATCTGTGCAGGCTGCAGCCTGGTCTTCAAGCAGCTCTTAGGAAAAGAGGGATATGTAAAGCGAAGATATTTCCAGGCGGTATTAGCTGGCCTGGCTTTAACATCTGAAACAAGAGCAGGATGTCGTTTAAGCAGCAAACAATTTCTATTTCGGTGTGCCTATTCAGGAACTGCATTTTACATAAGTCACGGCGGTACAGAGAGGAAACGGGGCTCTCTGTACATCTGACTTCACCGCGACGTTGGGCTCGGCAGTTGAGCTCGGCAGACGCAGCAGCCAGCACAGTTCTGGCAGACACTGCGTTGCACCCAGGTTGCTTGGAGGAATAGGTGTGGCTGTGCGCAGTGGACCTTGGACCCCGCTGAGCAAAGTCCCATCTCTCTCTCTCTGAGTGCGGGAATGGTAAGGCAGCTCTGCGGATTTGTGTTTAAGTGATGGGAAGGAAACAGAAATGCACCAACTTTTCTTGGGGGGGGAGGGGAGGGGAGGAATGTGTTAGAAAACCTCTCATCTGTGCAAATTGAGACTGGCTCTCTTGCCAAATCTTCTTTTCTTATGGATTCAAACGCTTCCGTGAATCTTGCCAGGTCAGACAGTGAACCCACATGGGTGTGCATCTGCGTGGTTTTTTTCCCCTCAAATTACTAAAAGTTTGATGTCTGAGAAAGTTATAGGATAAAGACATATCTTTATATTTTAAAAAAAATTTAAGTCTAGTTGGTTGCTTTCAACAGCATTAATTGTAAGAGAGCTTAAAACCTCAATACGTCTCTCGCGCTCTCTCTCTTTTTATTTTTTAACCGTGACTTGTGTGGTGCATTGCGAAGTTTTGTAAATCATCCCCAAGAGGCTTGCTGTGGTGAATTCATCACTGGTGCAAGACCAGTGTCTCTGCTGAGTTATACCTGAGGTGGTTTTTAGAGCCTTATTTTCATCAGTCCCTGAGTATTTTTAGACCGAGGCTGCTCAGGCAAATGAGGAAGTCTGGCAGAAGTTTCTTCCGGGCTTCTCATACACTCTGCTCTCCATGTGGTGGTGTGGACATGAGAGTAAGTGCTTTGTCTGGATGGGGAGCGAAACATTTCTCAATCTTCAAATAAACCGCTTGTGGCATCTGCTGTGCTTGGGGGTTTTGGAAGAGGAGGGACCCTGTGTGCATGAACAGGGTGCCACAAGAAAACCATCCTGCACGTCTTTTGTTTGTCTTTCTCAGCAGCCATTTAGCCGTCTGATTAGGAAACGCCGGATACCTTCCAGCAAGATAGCTGTTGGAAGTCCTTTTTCTTTTTTACAAGTCTGCCACTAACCTTTTTACATTCTTAATCAACAACGTGTTGAATTTTATCAGCTGATCGGGAGTTTTACTTAAAAAATGTGGACTGATAACCTTCGTTTGCTGGCCGATAGTCTGAACTGTACCAAAGCTAGGAGTGTTTGTGCTCTGATGTGCTGCCCGATTTCAACAGTTTCTGCTGTTTTCCAAAGAAGAAAAAATGAAGAAAATGCAGGGGAAATTCTTTATCTTAGTGAAAAGTCCTGCTTGCCTGCAACTGATCACTTAAACTGTGACCTGGCAGGTTATAAGCCCAGTTTATGGTTTATTTCTTCATTTTTTTAGATGGAAGCTGCATGGGAAACTGTAGGTCTTACATTAAAAAGCTGCGTGGTAGGTCCTGAGTTTGGCAGACGCTTGTTTTCTGCAGAGGTGCTGCTTCTTTCAGAAAGTGTCAGTTGTTACTGTGATGTACTGAGAAGACAACAGCTGCTAGGGATGGACTCTTCTTCCACTTTTTCCTCTGCCATGAAGGAATTGGGTTCTGACACCCAGCCTTAACTGGCCCTTCTGTAAAATGGGAGGAGTGAGGCCACTCCCTTCTCTTGAGAATTTAGTTTACTGAAGCCAAACACTGGTGGATCCCGGCTTCCCAGTGACGGTGGCGAAGGTGGGATGTGGTCCAGGATCCCATATGTGCTAGGCAAAGGAGGCGCAGACTGGGGTTGGATGCTGTTGGCTCAGTGGTCCTCTCTCTGCTCAAGCACAGCCAGTTTGTCTTGAGGGGCTGGCATGGGGGCTGCAAGTCTATAACCTGCTCAGTGTCAGTGGGATGTGATCCACAGCCGCCAGAGAAAGAAAAAAAAATCTAAAGGGCTGCACAGAGTCTGTATGGATGTGCAGAGACGAAGATAAGGTTGCTTTCAAATTGAGTCTCTATGCACATTCAGGGTAACTTTTGCCATTTCTCTCCTGACCCTTCTCTTTCACTCTCTCTAGGCACGCTCTGAAAATGAACTCGAATAACACTGAGTTGGAAAGGGTCAGCAACAGCTCTGCTGAGAGCCTCAGCCCACCTTTCAGGAGCGTCCACGTCACCTTCACGGCTGGCTCCAGTGACAGCCTTGACTCAGACACGCAGACCGGCAGTGATGGCAGTAAGTGACCATTGGGTGTGAGAAATGTAGCATTGGACCTGAGGAAGGAGTTAACTCCATCCTGAGTCCCACTGCTGGGGCAGCATCTTCAGGGCAGGGACCATGAGGGTCCTATCTCCAAGTTTCCCCAGCAATCCTTCATCTTTCCACTTCTCCTACCCTTCTGCTTCTTGATGCGCTCAGGATGAATGTGGCAGTCAGGCCAACATCAGGGGCTTTTTTCTTTTTCATTTTGCAAGTGCCGAAATCATTCATCCTGTGGCTCTCCTCTTGTCTAGATAAAACCTCCATCTGAGAGCAATTGTCCTTATCTTCTTGTGCTTCATATGTTGCATGAGGTCACAAGTAGCCCTACCATAAAAAGTCCTCCACAGGTTTGAGGGGTCTTGTTCTGGAGTTGGTGTCTCCTTCTCATTGTGTTCCCAGCTATTCTTGAAGGGGAAAAAATCTGCCTGCACTCGTTTAACTGAGATTAAAAAATACTTACTATGAAGTCACTTTTTTCATCAGTGCGTAACTTAGGCATGCACTAACGTGTTCAGCAGCTCAGAAAGTATTTCCTTTGCAAAAGCAACCTTCATGTAGTGGAAGTTCTGCCTCTCCAAGAGCAACAACGTGCAGCAATAAAATTAAGAGCCAGAGCTCTGGAAACTCTATTTTTCCACCACTAACTTGGAGTCTGAGAGTGAGACCATGCCAGGAAATTGTACAGGGGGGAGAAAAACCTCACAGATGTTGGATCTTTACTTGCTGGGCACAGAAGCAATTCGCTGTCAAAAATGTTATGGGACAAGAGGATTTCTCTGCCTCCATTAACAGAAGCAAGTGTTTCAACTCGTCTTGGGAAAGTTGAGTTTTTAAATGAATAACCTGAGAGCAATTTTTCTTGCTGATGCAAGCAGGAAGCTATGCAGTCAATCACTGAGTGAGGTGAGCTCAAATTAATTGGCTATGCTGTCAGATGTTAAAATATGAAGTGGGAGGAGCTTTTACGCCCCTGACATGCAGAAGGACTTTACGCTGAAGGTGCAAAGCACTGTTAGGAAGGTTGTGAAAGGGTTCCATTTGTTACCCTGTGCTTGGGGCAGAGCCCAACAGCACATAAGAAAAAAAAGGTAAGAGCAGTTTGGCATTTGTGGGCTAGTTGTGTGGACTGGTTGCCAAAGCTCCCAGTGCTGACATTTGTTCCATAAGACTCTGTCAAGTAAATCTTGCCTCTCGAAACAGGGATTCGGCTGCTCGTCCTGGCAGAGGTGCCTCTCAGTTGCTCTTGGGCTGCATGCCAAAGAATTTCTCTTGGCTATGTCCTCTGTCCAAAGCCCCTTGGACTGGAAGTGGCAAGAGATGCCTTGCTGAACAATCCCTGCCTGTGACTTTTGATGCTGTTTTAATGGAGGGGATGTTTCCCATGGACCAGGCAGGTTATGATGCAGATGTCTGGGTTTTTGTTAAAGCTTGGGGCATGCACCTCTGTTGAGCCATGGGCTCCACAGTTAACTGTGCAGCTGGAGAACAGCTGAAACCGGAGAGTTTGGAGTCAATTGCTCAGTGATCAGGCGTACAATGCAGGCAGACACCTGTGGCATGGCCCAACAGGAGTCAGATAGCTCCGCACCCAGGAACTCGGGCAAGAGAGATGTGTGCTGATTCATATAATTTCCCACAGAGCTGTTTCTGAGCATGGTGTCAGAAAGGGGGTGTGGAAACTGCCTTGCATGGGAAGATTATCTTCTGCAGAAGCCAAAATTAGTGCTGCTTATTCCTGGGGGGGGGGTGTCTCCATGCTGTTGCTTGGGATGGGGTGTTTTGCAGCAGGAGCATACAGGCAGCCTTGGCAGTGAAGGAGACAAATGAAAATTCATGTCATGCTACCAAACTCTAGTGGGGAAGGACAGGGACAGATCATGCCAGCATCTACTCTGGTAGCTGAGAACCAGGGGACCTGCCCTCGCTTTGTGCAGTCTCCGGTCAGAGCAGCTAACAGGGATTGCTCTTCTGGCACAGCTGGTATGGCTTTGAGCCTGCACGTGACACGTCAGGGCAGGATGGGAGCTTAGGGATCTGAGCCCCTGCACTTGGAGGTTGTGTGTGAGAGCTGGTGAGTCACTAGGGTTGTGAGCCTGCTGCGGGCTGACATGAAACCACGCCAGGAGCATTCCTGGGGGGCAAGCAGAGGAAGTGCCTGCTGGCAGCTGAACCCTCACTGGCAGCCTTGTGAGGAGGAAGGATGACTTGCTACCACTCTGCAGCTTTGGAAGGTGGGTTTGAAGAAAGCAATAGATCGTGCTATCTGCTAAGCTGGCTTGGAGCAAAACCCCACCATGCACCTTTCAAGGTCTATGCTTGTGTGCAAGGTGTTACCAGAGTTCAAGTTTATCAAAAGTCCCGCATGTCATTCAAGTGGCATAGAAAACTCTCTGAAATAATTACGTCTCTTCTTTTAATTTCCCCTGCAGACCCCTCCACTCCATATCTGTTCTGTCTCCAAGACCTGAAATTATTGCTTTTCCTTTCAATGTCAAATATCTTTCCTCCCGCTTTGCCCTCCCCCACCCCACCCCCACCTTCCATAACATGCAACCTGTCTCCAGTCCGGCCAGGGTAGGAAAACAGGTGCTACAGCTGCCTGAAATGAGACAGCCATCCCAATCCCAATCCATGTGTGGATGGCACATGGAGCTGCTTGGGGTGTAGTGGTATGTGGTGGGGCCAGGCTGCCCTCTGAGCAAAGAGGCCTAGCAATAGCCTGGGGGACAGGCAGCAGAGGGGAGGCCAGATTTTTTCAGGAGGATAGGAATTGCCAAAATCCCCAGCCTTGCCCAGTGACCCTTACCCGGTGTAAGGCAGAGAGACAGGTTCAATATACCTCTTGGGCTGCTCTGGTCATGCTTGAGCTGCCGGGCTGGAGCTGTTAGTGTGAGTCACTCTCTTGCCATGCCACTGAAGCACTGGGTGGCAGCTCCCCAGTGAAACAGGCTTTGTTTAAGACATTGTCCTCTATTGCCAAGTGCTTCATTCTTACCTCCTCGTGGATGACATCACAGCTTAAATATTTACCATCTACTATCTTTTTACTACTGTCTATGCCCTTCATATGGGAGTGGTTTTGGGGGGGGAGAGGGGGGTGGTGGTGGTGGGAAGGGCAGTGCAACACATTTCTTTAAATGGCTGGTGTTTTAGCCTGCTTTGCAAACCTGCTGTGTTAGACTGATTAAATACCTAACCCCTTCAATAAAGCTTTGCTGTCCTGAATAAATGAGGATTGTGTGCTGGGTTCAGACATAACCTAGCTTACTGCTTTGTTCCCAGCCAGGGTCCTGGGAGAGGTAGCCTGTGGGGGTGGCAGGGACGTGGAGAGGGACCTGTGCTCCCACCCTGCAAGGGCCACTCATTGCATCTTCTTGTGTGTTGCTGTCTTCTAGGGCACTCATCTGAGCCGAACCACTCGCCCCCTCCAGCTGAGAGCCAGGTGTTTCCCCCTGTCCCTTTCCTTCCTGCCTCCGGTGAGGATGGTCCCTCCTCTGCCCCCAGCTGCCCGCCCCCTCTGCCCCAGAAGAAGACAGTGAGCAGAACGGTGTCCTCCCCAGATGGTTTTTTTGGGGGACAGGCGTCTTCAGGCAGAGCAGCCGGTGCTGCCAGCCCCAGGCTGAATGTCAGCCACTCTGAGAGCAATTTCTGCCTCCGAGAGGAACCTCCCTTCATCCAGCTGGCCAGCCTGGGGGGCCATCCCGGTGCCTTCTCCTCCTCTGAGTCCCTGGAGAAAGGCTCCAAAGGAAACAGCTGTTGGGGCTCAGCTACTGGTAAGAGCACAGGGGCTTGCATCCCCAGCAGAAACCTACAGTCCCTTTCCTCCTCGCAGCTCAGCGTGTCCAGCCAGGCATCATCGGGCTCTAGCCTCCAGCTCCACAACCTCCTGAGCAACATCGACAGCAAGGAGGGGGTGTATGCCAAGCTGGGGGCCCTCTATGCTGAGTCCCTGCGCCGCCTGGTTGCCAAGTGTGAAGACTGCTTCATGCGGGAGCAGAAGAATGAGCTGCACTTCAGTGAGAACAACTGGTCGCTCTTCAAGCTGACGTGCAACAAGCCCTGCTGTGACTCGGGGGATGCGATATATTACTGTGCCACCTGCTCCAAGGACCCTTCTACTACCTATGCTGTGAAGGTAAGCCCGTGCCCAGGAGGTATCCTGGCTTATCTTCGTCTTCCAGTTGGGAGGATGAGGCAAAGAGCTGCAGGGTCCAAGCCTGCGTGGGGGTCTGTAGCAGAGCTGAGACTGAACCTTCGAGCTTCTTTTTCCTTCTTTTTGGTGCATGGATTTGAATGAAAGAGTGGGGAGCAGACTTGGTGGTAGGCCTTTGAGAAGCGCCATCAGCACACAATGACCTGTTTTCTCTGCTTGTTTTTCTCACAAGTTTGGCAAGCAAAATTGCCATTTTTCCCCTATTCTTTGCAAAGATTAACTTGAAGAAGTAGTTTTCCTTGTAAGAAATGCTGGTCAGATTCTTATTGCTGCAGACTAGTAGTGTGTGCAACCCAACCAGCTTCTCTCTAAAAAATCTTTCTGTAAATACTATGTACTAACTCAGAGGTATTTGCCTCTGATGACACAAGCTGATGAAAGGCTGTTCAAAAGACAGCATTTTTGCCTCTGCCTGCCTTTTAAGTGGAAGGTCTGACCCAGAAACCATGTGAGTGCTTATATGATCTTGAAACTGCAGGTGTTGTTAAGATATTGCAGGTCTCAGTTAAACAACACAAGGCTGACCTAGCCGTGCTGTGTAAGGTCAGGTCTGAAATATTTCCCTGTAACTCTACAGAATCCATGTTTGAAATGGAAACTTGAGGCACAATAGTTCAGCTCTTTGAAACCTGGATAAGTAAGCTTATCCAACCAGTTCCATGGACATCCCATGGATTTTTGGTTCTTGACCGATGTTACTACTTGAATACAGAGCCTTCAGTTTCTATTCTGACTTAACCCTAGGGGCATCTCCTTGCTGCTTACTCTTCAGGTTGTTTTCAAAACCTAAAGTAATTCCCAGAAAAGCACTGTCAGATATGCATTAAGCAAGGGAAAAAAAAAAAAAATCTCTGCTGAATCGTTTCCACCATGATGAACCCCAAGGGGACATTTCAGTTAAGTGACAGCTTTAAAGCCAGTTCATATTCTAAAGAAAGTACAGTCAACCCAACAGGGGGGCTGTAAATAACAAGAATGGAATTAGATGAGATCTTCTACCAATACCCCTAGTCCGGCACACAGAGCTGCAGCTTCTCTTGTGTGGTATACTTAAATCCATCGCAACTTTCCTCCTGACACCTGAGAACTGTGTGGTGAACTGGTGTGCTCCTTTTCAATCTGCTGTTTCCTGTGGCACACACCCCTTTGCTCTTGCCTGCCATGTTAGGTGGCATTCATAGGCTCAGCTCTATGGCTGTAGTACACGAATTCTTGCCAATGCAGAAACAGCACGTTTCAATCTCTTAACGGGCCTGCACTTGTGTCCCTGTGTGTGATGTGGACTTACTCTGTGCCCTTGGTACACTGCAGAGTGCCTTAACAAAGCTGAAAACACTCCAACAGGGCTGTACTCTGCACCAGTGTAAAGTGAAGTTGTGTATGCGTTTACACATGTACATGTATCCTCCTGCCATGTCCCTGTGTGCCACCTTCCTTTTGGTAACTGAAGTAGAGAGTAATTGTGAAACTTTACAACTGGCTGATCCCTAGCTGCCCCTCCTGGCTTCTGGTACAGATTTGCTGACGTGAAAGAGATCACAGACCTGTAGTGAAAACTGGGGAGCTCAAAATGGTCAGAGGATCTGACCTGAGCCAAGGAGCCTGCTGAGGAGCAGGAGCCAGAGGTTGGCTGTGCACAGGCAGACACGGCTACGTATAAAACAGAAGGAGCCAGGGTTACTTGAAATGGCTTTAGAGGAATTAAGCCAAGATACGTTCCACGCCTTGGCTTCTTTCTGCACTTAAAGATATGTGACTAAGCCAGCCCCAGGCTCCTACTTGAAGCTTGCTGCATGGAGGATGCCTCTGGTGCAGCCAAAGTAATGAAGAATGGCTGGCTGGGGAAGATCTCCCTGTCTTTGGTTGCAGTTATTCTTCCAGATACTCCTCTCGTGCAGGAGTTCCTGAGTTTTACACATCTTCCCTATGTGGGCAGGAACAAGCAGGCTTGTTCAGCAGAGGGCTGGAAGGCCTCCTCTGCCTTTGGGGACATTCTGCATCTTCCTGAGTCCCGCTGCATTAACCTGCAGTCTGCCTAGCTCTCAAAAGCTTGTCTTTCCACAAAATAAGCGTGCAGCCATGGTAGGGTATTGTTTAGAAAAGAGAGGACAATAGAGATTTGAAATGCCCTGTCTCCACACTCTCCACAGTATCGTCTCATCTGAGTAAATTACCTGCAAATGCCTAGATTCAAACCCTTGCTAGAAGAATACAAAAGCAGCCCAATTCTCCAGCTCCTCTCTATTCTTGCATTTATTTTAACTCGGAGGCAAAATTGATTTCTTGTCCGATTTTGCACGCATGCTGTGACTGGCAGTGGCACGCTCCAGGGTTTGAAACCTTTCATGCTGAGTTTCAGCCTGTTGCTGATTCCTGTGGGTGAGATAGAAATATATTGCTAAATAAAAGGGGGGAAAAAAAAGCAGTGTATAATAAAAACGCCAGAAGGCCCCATAAGCTAATGGATACTCCTATAATAATCTTGGGTTTGAGTTTGTTTAGTTTTTAATGCAGTCATAAAGCTAAAGTACAGAGCAAAACGAAGATAAGTCATGTGGGTTTAAGAGAATCCAGATTACAAAATGCTTTTTTCCCCTCGAATCTGCTGCACCCTCACTTATTTCTAACCCTATTGTTAGCTCCCACTTTGGTGTTTTTTCCCCATGCTGATGAGTACAGCTGGTTGCTGGTTTCCTTTAGCCATTGATCGGGGATTGAGAGTAGTCACTGACACAGGGAAGTGGAGTGGTTAAGGAGGGATGTGAAAGTGGCTCCAGGATTTAGGACCAGATTAGGTGGGAAGAAAATGCTGGAGGTCTCTGTCCACCCCTCTCTCCAAACAGGGCCACCTGCACAGCCACAACATGTCACGTGGGGCCTCATCCAGGCGCATCTCCTGCCACAGGCTTTGCTTTTCCCTCTGCAGAATGTCTTCTGGGCTGCAGGAGGGAATCTTTATGACATCCGTGATGTAAAAGCTGTGTCAATTCTGTTGGCAATGAAACAGAAGTTACTCATGGGAGGACTACCCTCCTCCTTTCCTGCAAATACTGGGCATTGCCTGGCAAAGGAAGCATGCCCAGAAATGCGACCCAAACATGTGGTTGCTAAGGTTGATGTGTTGCAGTACAAGAAAGATCCTCAAGCCATGAGATAGTTTAAAGTACTAAAGGAAACAGTGCGCACCCTGCTCTTACTGAAGTCTTCCTTAGCATCTGCAAATCTCAGCTTAGGAACCCACCTCTGAACTTCTGCTCTCTGCCCTATCTCTGTCACTGACTGATGAGACTTTTCTTTTGGTCTCTCCTTGCAGATTTGTAAAACCCAGGAGTCCAAGGTGGCTGCTTCATACTGCAGCCCTGCAGTGCCAGTCCACTTCAACATCCAGCAGGACTGTGGGCATTTTGTGGCCTCTGTCCCCTCCAGCATGCTGCTGGCCTCAGATGTGGGGAAAAACATGCCTGGGGATGGCCTCCATCCCTCCCACGCTGCCAGTGAGCACGACTGTGTGGTGGTCATTACCCGGGAGGTGCCGAGCCAGACCACTGCTGACTTCGTGAGGGACTCAGTGATGTTGCACCAAGCCAAGCCTGAGGTATATGAACGTCGCGTTTGCTTCTTGCTCCTCCAGCTCTGCAATGGCCTGGAGCATCTCAAAGACCACGGCATCATTCATCGTGACCTGTGCCTGGAGAACCTCCTGCTCGTCCCCTATAGGCCCCCCATGAGCTGTGTGAAAGCCAAAGATGACAAACACTTACCCCGTCTCATCATCAGCAATTTTTTGAAAGCCAAACAAAAGCCAGGAACTCCAGACTCCAAACTGAAGAAGAGTCAGGCCCGGCTGGCCCCGGAGATTGTGTCAGCTTCTCAGTACAAGAAGTTTGATGAGTTTCAGACTGGTATTCTCATCTACGAGCTGCTGCACCAGCCCAACCCCTTTGAGGAGAAGGTGCACCTCAGGGAGCAGGAGTACAGCCCTGAGGACCTCCCTGCTTTGCCCAGCCTGTCCATATACTCCCGGGGGCTGCAGCAGCTGGCCCACCTGCTACTGGAAGCGGATCCCATCAAGCGTGTGCGGATCACTGAGGCCAAGCGGATGCTGCAGTGTCTGCTTTGGGGGCCCCGGAAAGACCTCACCGAGCAGCCCCTCAGCCATGAGGAAGCCCTCCGCCGGGTGCTTCAAAACTGGGTGGACATGAAGCGTGCCCTGCTCATGATGAAGTTCGCAGAGAGGGCTGTGGACACAGAGCGGAGCATTGAACTGGAGGACTGGCTGTGCTGCCAGTACTTAGCGTCCGCTGAGCCGGCCTCCCTCTCACACACATTAAAACTGCTGCAGCTGCTCTGACCACGGATGCATCTCAGAGGCAGCTGGGGGCTCCTGGTTGCCTTGCAGCTAAAGGTACACAGCCCCTTTATACGTGAGAGGCTTGAATCTCAGCTGCGAATGCGCATTCAGCTCACGCTCCACACTCTGATCAGAGTGCACAAGACGTGTTTAGTACTTTCAGCACTGTTAATTTGTGAGCAGGCAAAACTGAGAGCCTACCCCTATTTGGGGGGATTTTTTTTTTTTGGTATGGTAAGTCTGTGGACTAATAAACTCCTGCCTGCGTGTGTGCATGTTTCTAATGAACTCGGTGTACTTGAGTTGACTTCTGTGCCTGTGGGACTGTTTGTTGATCCCCACCCCACCCCCCCCCAAAGCATCAGAGCCTTTTTGCCTGGGAGCACCACTGCTGTCTAAAGCGGGCAGCAGGGATGAACGGCTCACTGCTTCTCCTCGGGAGCAAAAGCAATTCACGTAATACTCCTTTGCAAGGGAGAACCAGGAGGGGCTTTGAAATGCACATCTTTTGTGGCTTTGGCATCCATTTTGCTTCTCACTTTAAAACCAGAAATTGCTGCTTGTTTCTCTGTATCAGCTGTATTTTCCACTGTGGGCAATTCAATATCAGCCGCCTACTACCTTTGTTAGATACTAATACAGCATGGCTTTCCTGTTTAGTGGTGCAGCCATGCAGGCTGTTGATTGTGAAAGGGAGAGAGCGAGCCCAGGATGCATCTGTTCATGAGGATGATGCTGCATGCTGGGAATTACCCCTTGTAAAGTTAATGAAATGGAAAATCCCCAATTCACCTCCAAGGCCTTGCGGGGGGAAGTCAGGGCGAGGTTGCTTTGCTTTCCCCATCCCTCCAGCTGCCTCCCTTCACCCGGTAATTCACCTGTCCCTTGTGTCTAGCCTTTATTTAACCTCTTTATCAAGAGATGAGCTGGCACGTAAAAGGCCAGGGCCACTGGCCTGTGGTCTGAGAGGGTCTTATTGCTGCTGATGTTTGAATTAGAAATGCAGAGAGCTGGCTGCACTGTGAACATTCTCTTCCAACAGATGCAATGCAAGAGCAGCACGATGAAAGAGGGAGAAGCAGGCCTGGCTCCCCCCAGCCCTTTTCCTTCTATCCAGACATACAGGAGCTATTCAGCTTGATAGGGGGGCCGTGCTGCTGCTCAGAAAAACTTATCTTCCAAATGATTGTGGCTGGTTTTACTCTTCCACCCCAACACGAGGCAGAGATGAGCTGCTCTGTTCCTGGCACCAGTTCTGCAGCCCTTGGAGAAGGGGTAGGTTTGCAACACGTGGAGAGAGCCCAGCACCAGTTTAGCTGAGACAGGATGTCATGAGCTGACCTACCCTCCTCCCAGCTCAAAATGGGGAGAAATTCACGAGTGCTTTCCTCTAGCCTTGATTCACCTCCAGATACAGCCTTCTCTCTTGGGGGAATTTTAATTCCCCAGGTTTTTTTGACACTTCCTACACTTTCTGTGAATCTTTTCCAGGCTTTTCACCTGGATTATTTTTTTTATCTATTTGGCTATGGTTGCTGCTGATGGGAGGGGATGGTTCCTCATCTGGGCACCCATTTGCAATGAATTTCCCGTGATCCCCTTAGGGAGGAGGCTGTGCATGTCCCTGCCTGCTAAAAGAATGTGGGATGGCTCCAACTGTGGCCCTCAGGGATTTTTTTTGTACAGTGGCTTTCTTGCCTCTGACTTTTGGGTCCACTTCCCTGCAACATAGGTGGCAGGACCCTTTTGGCTTAGGAACCACTGCCCCATGGACCATCCCGGACACATGGCCCTGGAAAGTCTGGCCCTGGCTTGCTGCATGTGGTCTCACATGGGTCAGCAGAGTGGTGAAACAACTGGAGAATCTGCCTGAAGGAGCCCAGCATGTTTTTCAGAGATAAGATGAAGAGATGACTCAGTTTCTAAGCATAAATATAGGGAATAAGTTGGAGGCAGCTCTGCAGGACAGCACTGAGGGTGACCTGGCCATAACAAATCCAAACTGTGCTGTCAACGGGGAGATTATATGTGGGGCAAGTGACTGGCAAGGCTTGGATTGGGTACTCAGCAGGACTCAGGAAGTAGCCAAGCATCCAACCAATTCCCATAATATGAGATTTCTGCTGTGTATCTTTTTGGGGAAAGCAACACCTAAGCATCAGTTGAAAGCCACAGCCGAGTCCGATAACTTTGCTGCCTTACTCCCCCCTACCCATGCTGTCCTCAGCACACCACAGGCATTAGCCTCCCTTTTCCTAGCAGGCATTCTTGCCCCCATGCCCGGGATCCTCTGCAAGAACAGTGGAGGCGATGGATCATCCCTCTTCCTCATGTGGCAGGGGACACAGCTGACCCTGTGCCCTGGGGGCCAAGCATGTGCCCCACTTGGTGGGGGGGATGAGTATTGCAGGAGACATCTAATTGGGAACACAGTTTGGGGTCCACATGCCACAGGGACAGTGCTGAGGAGCAACTGATGGAGGAGCACCACAGACCTATGCATCGTGACAGTACTGCTGGGTGAGAAAAGGGGTGTTTCATGTTTTGTGCTGCCCCCAGATGGACTGAAAGTCCCTTTCCCTGTGCCCAGGCTCCCAGTGGTCTGTGTACACAAGAAAGGTGGAAAGACAGGCCAGCAAGGTGAGGTGGAGGAGTTGCTCTTTATGTGAGGGAGCAACTGGAATATATTGAGCTCTGCCCAGGGGTAGAGGAGAGCTTATGGGTAAAAATTAAGGGGCAGTTAAATATGGGTGACACTGCTGTGGGCGTTTGCTACAGGCCACCTGATCAGGGAGAAGTTGTTGACAAGGCATTCTACAGACAGCTGGAAGTAGCCTCACAATCAAAGGCCCTGGTTCTCAAGGGGGACTTCAACCACCCTGATATTTGCTGGAAAAGCAACATGGCAAGGCACACACAATCCAGGCGGTTCCTGCAGAGCATCAAGGATAACTTTTTGATGCAGATGGTGGAGGAGCCAATGAGGTGAGATGTGCTGCTGGACCTTATCCTAACAAACAAAGAAGGTCTAGTTGAGGATGTGAGGGTTGGGGGTAGCCTTGGCTGCAGTGACCATGAGATGGTTGAGTGACCATGAGATGGCCCTGATGAGATGCACCCACGAGTGCTGAGGGAGCTGGCGGATGCTGTCGCTAAGCCACTCTCCATCACCTTTGAAAGGTCCTGGAGGACATGAGATGTGCCTGAGGACTGGAGGGTAGCAAATGTCACTTCGGTTTTCAAAAAGGGCAAGAAGGAGGACCCAGGAAACTATAGGCCAGTCAGCCTCACCTCCATCCCTGGAAAGGGGATGGAACAGTTAATTCTGGAGGTCATCTCCAGGCATGCAGAGAAAAAGAAGGTTATTGTCGTGGTTTAGCGGCAGCTCAGCCCCACACAGTCACTCACTCGCTCCCCACCGGTAGATGGGGGAGAGAATCAGAAGGGTAACGCTCGTGGGTTGGGATAAGAACAGTTTAATAATTAAAATTAAAAGAAACAACAACAGAAATGCAATGTAAAGGAGAACAACGAGAGGCGCAAAGCCCCGGGGGAGGGGGGCGGCGAGGAGGGAGGGGGAACGAACCGCCGGAACAAACCGCGCGCGCCGCAGCCGCTCGCCACCCGCCGACCCGACGCCTCCGTGCTGCCACTGCCCCCCCCCCCCCCAATATATTGGTTGTGGTGTCACATGGTATGGAATGAACCTGCCATTGGCCAGTTGGGGTCAGCTGCCCCCACCGTGGCCCTGCCCCTCCCAGCCCCCCCCGCCACGCGGCAGAGCGCGGGAAGCTGGAAAGGTAGCCAACCCCCACAGTGAGGAGAATTAACCCCTTCTCAGCCAAAACCAGCACAGTTATCAGAAGCCATCAACATGGATTCACCAAGGGGAGATCATGCTAGACCAACCTGATAAGCCTTCTATGATGGCCTGACTGGCTGAGTAGATGAAGGGAGAGCAGTGGATGTTGTTTATCTTGACTTCAGCAAGGCTTTTGACACTCTTTCCCATAACATCCTCCTAGGTAAGCTTAGGAAATGTGGGTTAGATGAGTGGACAGTGAGGTGGACAGAGAACTGGCTCAACAACAGAGCTCAGAGCATCGTGTTCAATGGCACAGAGTCTGGCTGGAGGCCTGTAACTAGTGGTGTTCCCCAGGGACCTGTGCTGGGTCCAGTCCTGGTCAACATATTCATCAATGACCTGGACAAAGGAACAGAGTGTAACCTCAGCAAGTTTGCTGACGATACCAAGCTGGGAGGAGTGGCTGATACACCAGAAGGCTGTTCTGCCATCCAGCGAGACCTGGACAGGCTGGAGAGCTGGGCCGAGGAGAACCTGATGAAATTCAACAAATGCAGGTGTAAGGTCCTGCACCTGGGGAGGAACAACCCCATGCACCAGTACAGGCTGGGGGCTGACCTACTGGAAAGCAGCTCTGCTGAGAAGGACCTTGGAGCACTGATGGACAGCAAGCTGACCATGAACCAGCAACATGCCATTGTGGCCAAGAAGGCCAATGGTATCCTGGGGTGCATTAAAAGGAGTGTGGCCAAGCAGGTTGAGGGAGGTTATCCTCTTCCACTCTACCCTAGTGAGGTGACGTCTGGAGTATTGCATCCAGTTCTGGGCTCCCCAGTTCAAGAAAGACAGGGAGCTACTGGAGAGAGTCCATCAGAGAGATATGAAGCTGATCAGGGGGCTGGAGCGTCTCCCATATGAGGAAAGGCTGAGAGGCTTGGGTTTGTTCAGCGTGGAAAAGAGAAGACTGAGGGGGGATTTCATCAATATGTATAAATATCTAAAGGGTGGGTGTCAGGACGATGGGACTAGACTTTTTTCAGTGGTGCCCAATGACAGGCCAAGGGGCAATGGGCATGAGTTGGAACACAGGAAGTTCCACTTAAACATGAGAAAACTTCTTTCCTGTGAGGGTGCTGGAGCAATGGACCAGGCTGCCTGGAGAAGTTGTGGAGTCTCTTTCTTTGGAAATATTCAAAACCAGTCTGGACACAATCCTGTGCCCCCTGCTCTAGGTGTACCTTCTCAAAGAGGGGGGCTGGACGAGATGATCTCCAGAGATGCCTTCCAACTCCTACCATTCTGTGATTCTGTGAAAGACAGCTCTGCCAGTGCCTGCTATCACCATGGAGGATGGATTGCCAGGAGCTGGACACAGTTGCTGACTGGTGCGTTCATAGCACAGGTTAGTTTGGTGGGGAGGTTGTGTGGTTCCTACGTGAGATGAGGCTGAGACCCAAAACCCTGAGAGAAACACTGGGCAGGCAGTTCTGCTACAAGCCCTCTTGCCCAGTGGTCTGGTGACCTAGCCTCCCTGCTTCAGAGCATCCCTCAAAGCTGAGGGACATTCCAGGAGTAAAAGCTAACCTGGTTCTCCAGAGATGCTGTTATATGACATTCCTTGGCCAACAGCACTTCTCACCCTGTGTGCTCATGTGTGCAGGGATGTGCCCCACCACCCACACAAGTTAGCCCAGGACAGGCTCAGTTCTGCTTCAGCTTCTTGGCAAGCAGCAGCAGCAGCAGCGCGAAGCTGTAGGAGAGGGGAAGGATGCTGTTGCAGGAAGTCCAGAGCAGGCAGAGCATGGAGAAGCTCTCGGTCTCCACAGCCACCAGGTTGTAGGCAACGATGAGCTGTGTGAAGACCCAGGTTGTGCCACGGTAGAGGAGCTTTGCACCCTGGGAGGTGGCCTGGGCACTGAGGAAGGAATGGATGCGGTAGTCAGCCTCCACCATGACAGCCCAGCACAGGAACCCAAAAAGCTGCCCAGGCCGGAGGCCGTGCCACCAGGCAGAGAAGGCAAAGGTGGCTAGGAGTGGCTGGGTAGGGCAGCGCTGGAAGATGAGTCTCCTCAACCAGCTGCCCATGGCTGTGCCAGCAAGAAGACATCCTCCAGCGAGGAGGAATATATACCTGGAAGAGACCAGATGCCCTTTGGCTGCCTTTTGGGGAAAATGGGGCTTGAAATTCCTGCCACAGTGTTGGTATCGGAGCTTAGTCTTGGTTCTGCAGCCTCCACAGGCTCCCTGTAGTCTGCCTCTTGGCGGCTCATGGGGCTGAGGGAACACCAGGGCAATCATGGCTGCAAGCAGGAACTGGGGGGGGGGGGGGCGGGGCAGGGGGGCGCACTGGGGCAGATATTGCTGGCCCTGCCTGGCCCCCATCCTAATCACACCAGAGGTAGTCCCTATTTCCTGCCCTGCCCATGTGCTCATCCTGGTACATCCCTAAACCCACCTCTCACAACACTGGAGTGTCCAACCTAGCTCTTTTGTCCTTAATGACCTTGATCTGGCCCCACAGCAGAGAGAGGGGGCTGGGGACAGCTCATAGCCAAGCCATACAAATGCCCCTACCCGAGTTAGCAGGGACTTGCTACCATGCATCCCACTGCACCTCTGGCCAGGAGAGCCCCCAGAAAGCATCCACAGTCATGACTTGCCCTCAGCGCGGCAGCAGGGGTGATGACTACGTACCGGGCAGTCAGAGAGAGGCGCTCCGAAGCACAGAGGTGGTGGAAGAGAGCAGCAAAGGGGAAAGCCGCCAGCTGGTACGGGGCTGCAGGGAGAAGGACAAGCAGGTCTGCCCAGCGCATGGAGCACCTTGCTTCTTCAACTGCCTCTGATGCCTGGAGAAAAGACTGAGCTAAGGGCTGCTCTGGCTCCTCTTTATATGTGGCAGGACCTCAAAAAAACAGAGCAGAGCCAAGGAAACAGAGGTATCTGCAGGAAGGGAAGCATGTTTTTTGCATTCATCAGTGCTGACTCCTTTAAGCACTTCTGTCTCAAGGTTTGTGTGTAGGTGGAAAAAGCTGTGGTTGGTTATTTGCTCTGCCAGACGCCTGGGCCATTACCACATACTTCAAAGACAGTTGAGAGCATGCTGCCGAGGTAAGAGCCTCTTGAGCTGCCACATGTGCCACCATGTGCACCTCAGAGCAAAATCCCCAGTAACTCCCAGAGTCTTGGTCCTTTCTCTTCACTTCCTCTCAGCTCAGTCCTTCACAGAAAGCTGTGGCTTTTTCCTGGCTCATTTGTTATGGGGTAGTGGTGGGGACGTCCGGGTATTTAAACCCCTGGTCACAGAAAGGAGAGGATGGGTTCTGCCACATCTCAGTGATGAGGGAGGGTGAGCACCTCAGCCCCACCACACAGACCAAGCTACAGGGCCTTTTCATTTACAAGAGATAAAGGAATAGCTCTATTCTCTCCGAACAGTTTTTCTTCAAGACAATAACAAAAAAGAGAAAAAAAACAGGACTCAGAGAGAGGACTCGGAGAAATATGTGTGATGGTAGGGATCAGTCATTGCAGTTAAACTGTTTCAACTGCAAATTCATTCAAATATGTGTCATACGAGAAAGCAAAAGGTCCTCTTTTGGGCCAGGCCAGAAAGAGATTTGAAGAGTGATCTCTAGGGTGACATGGAGCCAGCTGCTATTGCTCTCATAATGCCACCAGCAGTATTTCATGCTAAACAGACAAAAATCTTCAAGAAAACCAGTCTACAGGACTTCACTCTTCGTTGTGAGATACAGCTAAGAAAAACCAGATGAATTCAAATGGAAAGCTCATGGATTTTTTTTTTTAAACTCAGTTGATATCTGCTTTATTTTAAGCAAATGAACAGTGTGAATGCAAAGAGGAATACCATGGACTTTCCTTCTGGAAGGAAAAAAAAAACCCATACTGGAGGGGTAGAAGAAATAAGGTTTTCCCCTTCCTCTGATGAATTTTTCAAAATATCTAGATTAGTCTGTGTTTCAATAAAAGCAAAATTGGCACCGGAAATTACAGAAAGAACTGTGCTCATTATAAAAAGAAATTTTATTTTAAAAGTATATCGGTTCTGACTTTCATGAATGCTTCACTGAGCTTTTCAAGCTATCATAATGTTGCAAAGCTTGCCACATTATTTGGATGAGTTATTTAGTTATAAGAAGGTGGGGAGACCAAAACCCCATAGAAAAAATTATTAGAGCAAATGCTGCAGAGAAACTGGCTGTATTTTGCTATATTTGTGCAGGGTATATTTTAAGAGCAAGCGATAGCACTGGAGAGAGGCTTTTTCCATGTCAATATTGGCATGCGTGGCATGCAGCAACAGCCTGGTTTCACAGGACTCATTCTGCCCAATCCATGGAGCCTGGTATTGACTTTGCTGAGTAAATATTTTTGAAGGCCTTTGCAGTGCCTACTTAAGCAATTCCCTGCTATGGTTCTGCAAAAATGCCACTGATTTTCAAGAAGCAGAAATGAATTTCCACAGTAGCATCGGAAATGTTAACCAACTGCTCACGCCTCTCATTTTATACCATCAGACACCAGGCGGTGGAAGTATGATCTTAGAGCAAGCATGTGAGCCATAGTGAAGCATGTGAGAGCACATTATTTGCTTCATTTGCACGTACTGAACAAGCAACAGACTGGTTCCTGGCAAAGGAATTAATTGTTTGATAATATGGCAGGTGAGAAGAGGAGGCTGACCACTGTCACAGCAAACTCTGGGCATGAAATTCGAGCAGGTAGGACTCAGATACTAGCTTTGGGCTAGCATCCAGAAAGTTTATAGTTGTGTTCTTGGTGGAATATAGCACTGTTTTGGAAAGTTTTGGTTGCCTATTGTAATGTAGCCTGTACTGATCTGCTGCAGGACACACTGCAAAGTGAAAGGCGTACATTGAAAGCAAAAAATGTTAGTTGAAAGAAAAAGTCAGACTAACACAGTTTGTCTTTTCTCCAGAGAAAAGTACATAAATGGGAAGGAAGGCCATTAAATAGGGTTCAGGAGGCCTGAACTGAGCTCCCGTCTCAGACTTTCTCTGTGACCTTAGGAAAGCTGCTTAACTCCCATCCACAAAACAGAGATGATAGTTTCTGTCTCCCTGTGGTGTTATAAGTACCTAAATGAGAAAGGAATTAAGAAATAAATGTAATGGTTTATTAATACACAGAAATGCAAAAATCCCTCCTTTATTTTCAGGCACCAATCCCATGCTGGCCTTTTGCTACTTGCTGCCATTACAGATTTGCTGACCACTGCCTGTAAATGGCCCACTGCTGCTTGTGGCAAAGGCCTTTTTGTCTCCCCAGATAAAGGGCCACATCCCAGTAGTTTAAAGGCAGTGCAGAAGTCTCTTACCACAAATATGATCCCACTCATGGAGGTCTGAAGTTGTGCCTGGGGAAGGGGGAAGAAAGGCATTTCCATTAGTTCTCATGTGATTTTTTTTTCTGTCTTCTGTGCTTCTCAATACACAAATCAGTAATTAAAAGTGTAAGTTAACTGGCAATAAATTAAATTAAGTGAAATTTATGCAAATCACTTTTTTCCCTGCAATATGGCCTTGCAACTCCTGAGCACAGCCACATCCACTGAATTTAGTGCCAGTGAGGGGCCAGCCCTGTGCCCTTCCCTGTGCCAGCAGTGGCAAAAAGGTGATTTATTTTCAAGGCAGAATCCTGTTTGGAACATCTTTGTCTCTTTTGGTGTTGAGACCAAGACCAGATGGAGAGGATCCTTTTGTACTTCCTAAGGTTTTGGGACATTTAGAACAGGAACTTACGTCACTGGAGACCATCCCCTGTGCCAGTCCCCCTCAACCTCACCACTGAGCTCCTGAGATAGGAGGTTTACAGCTCTGAGCACCATGAACAGTAGCCAGTGATGGGGGAAAAAAGGTGTAGGGCTGCACGCTGTTCCCCTTCCATCCCCTTTCACATGATACGCAAGCCCCACAGAGGGCCAGTTCTTGTCCTGACATCTCCTTTTGGAGATAGCAGGAGCAGCTACAGCTTTTCTGATCCTTGTTATGAAGCCAGCAGATCAACTGGTGCTTTCTTTGCCTCAGATAAAGTACCTGAGTATGATCCCCATTGCCCCTGACTGCTGGAAAGAGTGGGTGTCCTAACACCCTCGGGATGATCCCAATTCCTTCGTGGTGAATTTTTTCCCTTTTGCCTTCACAAAGAACAGACACTAACATAAGCTGAAGAAGTGGAGTTGCTTCTCAGGGGAAAGCACAGCAGAAGGGTGAACCAAGAGAGCAATAATGGGACGGGATGTGCCAGAGGGGTGGAGCTGCCCTGCAGGCAAAAGGGAGATGACAGAAACAAGGCAGACTTCCCAGCACATTCAGGTAGCCCCAGCATGCAGGGCATCCCAGAACTGGCATTGCTGCTCTGGGACTGCTGCTCAGAGCTGCCTCCCCAAGGTGGGCACCACCTCTCCCATGCTCTTCCTCATCTGTTGTGGCAGGCTCGTAGGGTAAATCACAGTGGTGATATTTTTCTCTCTCAGTTTCAGGATGATCTGAGCTGCCAGCGAACAGATGGAGAGGCTGGAGTCCTCCTCCAAGCCTTGAAGAACCAAGGTAGAAAGAAACAGAGCTGAGATTAAACCCTTCTACTTGTAGAGACCCCAGGCATTTCCTCCTGAGAGGGTCAGCCCACCCAGCTCCTCCCACAGCCAGGAGGGAGCAGCATGGACAAGTGAATCTGCTGGAAGTTGCTGTACCAGGAATGCCCCAAATGCCCTTGAAATACCCCAGTTCCTCTCCAGTGTGCAGGGAGTAGAGCTCTCCTCACTGGGAGAGGGCTGAGAGCTGGAGTTCACCAGTCCATAGAGGGTCCTCCAAGTGCCTTTCTGCTGAACTCCAGAAAAGGAGCACCTGAGTTACTCAAGGCACATGAGCAAGAGACATCTTGGACAGGGAGCAATTGAAAAGGATCGGGAAGACCATTTGCTTCTTTTCCTCCTCGGCTACAATTTCTGAGTGCATTTGGGCTGCCTTTGTGCAGCTGCACAGCACCTGGATGTCACCACTTCCATTGGAGTCCTCAGGGCTCCCTCCGCAATCGGACCAGAGCAAAGAGGACCCCCTGCCTGCTGGGCTGCATTAGGCAGAGTGTTGCGAGCAGGTTGGAGGGAGGTGATCCTGCTCCTCTGCTCAGCACTACTGAGACACACCAGAGTGCTGGGTCCAGTGATGGACTTGCTGATACAAGAGAGACATGAAAATACTGGAGAGAGTCCAGCAAAGAGCTGATGATGATGATGAAGGGACCGGGGCATCTCTGATAAGAGGAAAGGCTGAGACAGCTGGGACTGTTCAGCCTGGAGGACAGAAAGCTCAGGCAGGGGATGCTTATCAGTGTACTGATGGGGAGGAACGAAGACAAGGAAGCCACACTCTTCTTAGTGGTGCCCAGTGACAGGACAAGAGGTGATGAACACAAGCTGAAACACATGAAATCCCATCCAAACCCAAGAAAATACTTGTTTGTGTATGCGTGTGCATGTACTGTGTGTGTTGTGTGTATTGTGTATGTGGGGTGTGTGTGTTTGTGCTGTGTATGTGTGCTGTGTGTAGGAGCGGGCGTGTGTATGTTTTGTGCTGTGAGTTGCTGTGTGGTTGTGTGCACTGTGCATGCTTTGTGTGCATTGTGTTTCTCTGTGTGTGCAGTGTTGTGTTTCTGTGTGTGTTCAGCGTGCATGGAGTGGTGGTTCAGGCTTGCGTGTGGCCCCAGCCAGTGCTTGGCTCTGCGAGGGTGCTAAGGGGGGCCAAGAGCAGCCTCAGCCCCAGAGGGGCCGCAGGCAGGGTCATAGGCACGTGGGAGAGGGGACTGTGGGGCACATGAGGATTTATGGGGCAGGCATGGGGGAAGCTGGGGGGTACCCGGGGAGTTAGGAGGCACATGGGTTGTTGGGAGACCCTGCAGGAGCTATGGGGTATCTGGAAAAGCAATGTGCCACCCAAAGGGTCAGGATACCAGGGAAGAGAGTTGGGCGCACATCAAGGGGATTTGGGGCCCCTGCGGAGGTTATGGGGCACCCAGGGGAGTTGTGGAGTACACAGGAAAGGGGAGTCTGTGGGGCACAGGAGAGGTCAGAGGCACCCTAGGGGGTTATGGGACTCTCAGGAGGTTGGGAAAACACATGGGTTTATGAGGCACACGGGAGCCAGGTCGACCTTGTGCAGGGTTGGGGACACCCAAGGGGGCTCAGGGGCACCCAGAGAGGGGTAGGATCAGAGGGTCCCCCCAGAAGCTGATGCCAGAGCCCAGGCCTGTAGCACCTCCTTTATTGCAGGACCTAACGGACCCCCCAATGGGAGGGCAAATCCACATCCCCACTTACAGCCACCCCATGTCAAACCTCCCTTGGGGGCATGTGGGTGCCAGCGAGGTGCACGGGCAGCCCATCAAGGCAGGCGACACGCACATGGTGGTGGAGCTGCCGGGCCCGGTAGGTGCAAGGGGGCCGGGTGTCCCCCCCCCGCAGGCGGCAGGCTGTGAGGCTCATGGGTGTTGGGGTGCTGTGGAGTCCCGCTGTGTCAGGCGTCTGGGTGCAGGCAGCCACCAGCTCTCCAGCTGGTGCGTGCACAAAGGTGTTGGAGGGCTTGCAGGGCCGCCCCGGGGCCGTCACCTGCCGGCGTGCCAGCATGGTCTCACAGTAGCGGTGTGCCACGAACACGGATGTCCGGGGGTAGTCCACATGCTGCCGCAGGAACTTCTCATAGCGGCTCTCACCCACTGCCTCTGGCAGTGCTGCCAGCACCAGGGCCATGCATAAAGCCCAGCCCGCCATGGACACCTGCGGAAAGTGGGGTCAGGGGCATCTGGACTTCTGGGCCCCCAACTGGAAACCCCACCCTGGATGCTCAATTCCTTTACAAATTCCTCCTCCCAGACACTTGGGTCCCTTACAAATCCCCTCTAAATGCATGGGGATCCCCCCTGGACACCTGGGCCACCTGTGGATCCCACCTGGATGCCTGGGTCCCCTACAGAACACCCCATGGACACCTGGGTCCCCTACAATTCTGCACTCCCCCAACACCCGGCTCCCCTGTGGAACACCCCCGCCCTGGACCCCTGGATCCCCTATAGATCCACCCCCTGCCCCTGCACCTGGATCCCCTACATATCCTCCCTTCCCCACTGGATCCTTGGGTCCCTCACAGTCCCCTCCCACAGACACTCTGGTCCCCTATGCATCCCTCACCCGCACCTCTGTGTGTGCCTCAGTTTCCCTTATGGCCTCGGGATCTCTGGATCCCTCCCACTCCTCTGTGCCTCTTTTATACTGGCCCCAGCTGGGCCCAATGGGCAAGGATCCAGGAGGAGGGGCAGGGCAAAGAGCAAAGTCCAGTGGATGTGGGGCGGGAGCCAGGCACCCAGGAGGCCCCACTCCCCCTCATGGCCCACCCCAAGGTCATTAGGTAGTCATTAACGAGCCACACCACTGGCTGTGCACGTCCCCTCGGCTGCCCCCTGCCCATGTTGCCTTGGACCGTGCATTCAGGCCTCGGCCATGTGTCCCATGGCGGGCAGGATACCTGGTCCCCTTGGGCAGCAGGGCAAGATACCTAGTCCCATTGTGGGTGGGCAGGATGTCAGCATCACGTCTGGGGCAGCTGACAGACACTCCTGCCCCTTTTGGATGATGTGGTATGTCCGTGGCTGCCCCACATTGCTTCGGGAGGTGTCTGTCCCTTCCCCCTGTGCCCCCTTGCAAATTCGTACCCCTGGGAAGTGCCAGGATGCATTCTTCTACAGCATTCTCCTAGTGAAGCTGGTGGCTCATGGCTTGGACGGGTGTACTCTTTGCTGGGTGAAAAACTGGCTGGATGGCCGAGCCCAGAGGGCTGTGGTGAATGGAGCTAAATCCAGTTGGTGGCTGGTCACAAGCAGGATTCTCCAGGGCTCAGTGTTGGGGCCAGTCTTGTTTAATACCTTTATCAGTGATCTGGATAAGGGAATTGAGTGCACCCAAAGTAAGTTTGCAGGTGACACCAAACTGGGGGGGAGTTTGATCTGTTTGAGGGTAGGAAGGCTCTGCAGAGGGACCTGGACAGGCTGGACTAATGGGTTGAGGCCAACTGTACGAGGTTCAACAAGGCCAAGTGGCAGGTCCTGCACTTGGGTCACAACAACCCCATGCAACGCTCCAGGCTTGGGGAAGAGTGGCTGGGGGGCTGCCTGGCAGAGAATGACCTGGGGGTGTTGGTTGACAGCCGGCTGAGCACAAACCAGCAGTGTGCCCAGGTGGCCAGGAAGACCAACAGCATCCTGGCTTGTGTCAGGAATAGTGTGGCCAGCAGGAGTAGGGAAGCGATCGTGCCCCTGTACTCGGCACCAGTGAGGCCGCACCTTTGAATACTGTGTTCAGTTTTGGGCCCCTCAGTACAAGATGGACATCGAGGTGCTGGAGCATGTCCAGAGAAGGGCAACGAAGCTGGTGAAGAGTCTATAGCACAAGTCTTCTCTGGAGCGGCTGAGGGAACTGGGTTTGTTTAGTCTGGAGGAGGCTGAGGGGAGACCTTCTCACTCCCTACAACCTGACAGGAGGTTGTAGCAAGGTGGGTGTTGGTCTCTTCTCCCAAGTAACTTGTTTTAGGATGAGAGTCAATGGCCTCAATTTGCATTAGGGGAGGTTTAGATTGGATATTAGGAAAAACTTCTTTCCTGACAGAGAGTTCAAGCATTGGAACAGGCTGCCCAGAGAGGTGGTGGAGTCACCATCCCCGAGGGTGTTAAGAAATGTGTAGATGTGGCACTCCAGGACATGGTTTAGGAGGCCTGGTGGTGTTGGGTTGACGGTTGGACTAGATGATCCTAGAAGTCTTTTCCAACCTTAATGATTCTGTGATTCTATGATTTTGCCCCAGCATTACCTCACATGCTCCCAGCTGCTCCACTGAGGCAGAGACAAGCAAAGAACCACGAGCCAGCCTGAGCCAAGAAGAGCGTGTCCCTTCCAGAGGGAGAGGCATACAGTGCCCGGGGGAGGCTGTCACCAGTGGGTGCAAGTGGTCTCCACTGCCCTCTTCAAAGACATGATAGAGACTGTGATGGGAAGTGGCAAACCAAGGATGAAGAAGCAAGTGGAGCCTCCAGCTGCCCCTTTTCTGCATGAGCAACCAAGTTTGACCTCACCAGTAATTCAGGAAAGACGATGACACCGGGTGCCGGCATTCCATGAGTGGGCCCCAGCACTAGTGCCAGGCGCTGCTGTGAGATGCACCCTCCCAGTGTGTGCCACCATCAGACCAGACCGACTTGCCCCCAAGGACGGCACAGAGCTGCGCCCCCGACTGCCCCAGGCCCACCGTGTCCTTCAGCCTGGGGCAGGCTCGGTCCTGGGCACCACCTACCCCAGAAGAGCTGAGGCGGCAGATGCCCTGCCCTGGGCTGCGGTGGCATCTCCAGGGCAATGTGGCCTCTCAAGAAATCCTCCTCCGAGCCGCGGAGCCCCTGGCCACCCCTCGCCGGCGCGGACGACGGGCACAGCCCCCCTCGCCGATCCCCCGAGGCTGACCGGCCGCTGCTCCGCCGGGCAGGGGGCAGGGTGGGGCTCTCATCACCGCCCCAGCGCTGCCCCTAGCTGGCACCGGGCGGGTCCCGGGCCCAGAGCCGTCTCAGCCGGGCACCCTCAGGCACCCCGCCAGAGGCTGCCGTGGGGCTCCTCGGCGAGCCACCACCCGCGGTCCCCGCCTGTCCTCGGGGAGCGCCCCCTGCCCCACGCACGCCCCTGCTGCCGCCCTGACCCCCCCTGCCCCCCGTCCCCCCCGCGCCTTTGGTTCCGACCCGCCGTGGTACGGCCCGGGGGCCGCCCGCCCCCTCCCGGCGCGACGCCGCTCGCGGTTCTCGCGAGAACACCGCCGCCGCTCTCGTATAATCTCGCGCGAGCGGCCGCTTCCGGTCTTTTCGTCGGCAGGGCGGGACCATGGCGGTGGGCAAGAACAAGCGCCTGACCAAGGGCGGCAAGAAGGGCGCCAAGAAGAAAGTGTAAGGGCGGCCGGGGAGGGCGAGAGGGGCCCGGGGGCGCCGGGCGGGGCGCCGCGGCGGCGGGATGCCGCGGGTGCGCGGCGGATGGCGGCGGGCAGCGGCGGGCGCCGGCGGGCGCTGCTGTCATGGCGGCGGGCGCGGGCCTGGGCTGGAGGTGTTCGTGGGGAAGTCTCTTGTGGCGCGCTGCTCGTATCGCCCCGGAGCGATGGCCGGGGCTGTAGCGCTGGGTGGTTTTCTGTCATCTTGGCTGTACGATGCTCCTGCAGTTGGGTTCCAGCTTTCTGAAGTAAACTGAAATGAACGCCTGCCTCACTGCAGTGGGTAGTAGTAACTGTCTCCATCCATATACTTACCAGCCTGCCCGCCTTAAACTTGGTGAGAAAATTCTGACGTCTGACGCTTCCATTTCACAAAACATATGGGGAGGAAGTTCATATTTCAGCCCGGTTTCTTTTTTAAAAAAATCTTTTCTGCTTTATTTAAATTAAGGGTTGATCCTTTCTCCAAAAAGGACTGGTATGATGTCAAAGCACCAGCAATGTTTAATATCCGAAACATTGGGAAGACACTTGTCACCAGGACCCAAGGAACTAGTGAGTAGTGGGCTTTGTACAGTAGAGGGAGATGTATTTGTTCGATGTGCTAACTCCAAAATGAGTCCCGATTAAAGAACTGCTGACAAGTAGTTTTTGCTTGTAATATTATGAACCTGGAAGCTTAAAAACAAGAAAAAAAAAAGTGTCTCTAACTTAATTGCTTGATTGGAGTGAGTTTTCTTAAGTTGACAGAGTTGTTTAAGTAAATGAGCTTAGTTGCAGGGGAGTTAATGCAGTGTGGCCCTCGTTCGTACAGGCGTACCAAACCATGGGCATGATACACAAGAACATGCCTGAAGTTTCTAATGAGCTGCTGTTGTGGTAACATGACGAGTTTGAGGAAAGCTCTGAGTTAAGGAGTCATTCTGATTATCCCAGAGGGAGACGTGGAGGCACTGCTACAGGAGACCTTGGTCATAATAGGATCATAAAGACTGTTGTGTTAGAAGAAACTGAAATTTGAAGCTTTTAGGTAAAGAGATCTCTCTGTCGAGAAGTAGAATTGCTGACTTAATGGGAGCATATGTAGGTGTACCACTGAATGGTGAAGGTTTTTTATATGACCTGGCACACCTTAGGGAAAGGAAGCCTCTGTTAGGAATACAGGGTGATCCGGAGAGAGGTGACAGTATTTTTGGAAGGTTAACCATGTAGAGTGGCTAAGTAGTTGCATTATACTATTCTGGTTGCTCTTAAAGTAACAAAGATGATTGTTATTTTGAACTGTGTACACATGAAACAAGTAAAATAAGGGGCACTGTAAACCAAGGATGAGTTAGCCAATGTTAAAATGGTTAATTGTTAGAGGTAGAGCTGTGAAATGGCTGTCCTTAGGTGTTTGTTGCTGCTTTATCTCAAGCACACATGGCTTTTTATGTTTCCAAATACTTTGTAACCCCTTCCACTTAAAAAAAACCAAACTATCACACATGCTGGAATCTGCAGTGTGCTGGTATTTGTGTTCAGGATCTAATATAATTCTATTAAAAAGATTCCTCATAAAGTTAACAAAATATGGTATTTGGTTCTATGAGTTGATGTGATCTCGTTCAAGATACGTATAAACTTCCGAGCTGTGAAGCTCATGGCATCACCTACTATTAGAAAACACTGAATGGAAATTCAGTATCTGATTTGAATAATGTTTTTATAATGGTAAGAAAAGGTGTTTTCTTTTGTTTCCTCATGCAGAAATTGCCTCTGATGGACTGAAGGGTCGTGTATTTGAAGTGAGTCTGGCTGATCTGCAGAATGATGAGGTTGCCTTCCGTAAATTTAAGCTGATAACTGAGGACGTTCAGGGCAAAAACTGTCTGACCAACTTCCATGGAATGGACCTCACCCGGGATAAAATGTGCTCCATGGTCAAAAAGTGGCAGGTGTGTAAAGAACAAGGTCTGCGTTGTTGCTAGTGCCTTTAGGAAACGAAGAATCTGCTGGCACCTGGCAAAGCTATGTTTGAAGTGGCATTGGCAGATACTGATGCATGTCGGGTGCATGGTTTTGAGAAACTTGTCCGTCACGTTGGTGACAAATGATCATTTCTTTTTTAGACAATGATCGAAGCCCATGTAGACGTCAAAACCACCGATGGTTACCTGCTGCGCCTCTTCTGCGTGGGTTTTACGAAGAAGCGTAATAACCAAATCCGCAAGACCTCGTATGCCCAGCATCAGCAGGTTCGGCAGATTCGCAAGAAGATGATGGAAATCATGACCCGAGAGGTCCAAACCAATGACCTGAAAGAAGTTGTCAATAAGCTGTAAGCTTTGTCCGTGTTTTCGGTTTGCTCCCCTACAGTTTAAATAGTTGTTTGTTGGTCAGTTGTTACTGAGTGCTTAGGGAATGCTGGCGCTTTGCGTGCTGCTTGGCAGAGACCAGGCAAGGTGCCTCTTGTCTTGGAAAGCTGATGTGCTGTTTTCTTCGAATACTCTTAGTCTCATATTTGGCTTCTATCAACCATCATGTTTGCGTAAGTATTTTCCTACAGACTAAAACTGTAATTCTGACCAGCTGTGTCTGTGAATGTTCTGGGTTCTTCTGACAGAAGGATGTTTTCCAAAGTGTGGTGTTTGCTTCCAGAAGTTTGCAGATTTTGCTCTCAAAATAAGCATGCTTGCACTATGTCCCTTCCAACATTGCAAGGAAAATGTCTTAAGAGTCTAAACATGCTTGAAAAAATTGTCAGAGTGCGAAGCTAGTATTGATGACGCAGGCTTCTATAGAGAGTATTATGCGTTCCTAGGAATTATTTTAAGCCTGTGTTGCAGATGAAGGAGAAGGCATAATTTTTAACACTCTGGTACTGATGTGCTCTCTGATCTCTCAGGATCCCAGACAGCATTGGCAAAGACATAGAGAAGGCGTGTCAGTCTATCTACCCTCTTCACGATGTCTATGTCCGCAAGGTTAAGATGCTGAAGAAGCCCAAGTTTGAATGTAAGTCGATTACCGCAAACACGTAGCGTTCTTTGAGGAGGATGTGGGGAGCCGTTTCTCTAAAACGCATTTGCTTTTGGATAAAGATGTTAAAGCAGCCTTGTGAGCTTAAGTAGCTGTAGCAGCTAAAAGGCTTGTCCTTCTAGTCAGTGGTCAGTTCGCAGCTTTGTTGAATTCTGGCCTGAAACTGCTGCCGAATGCTCTAAGGCTTTGGCTTGGGAATGAATGATGACAAAATGTTTCGGTCCCAGATGACATCGAATGATTCTATTTTCCCCCTTTTCTGACATTCCCATATAATGCAGTAGTAGGTTACATCTTTTTAAGAAAAACCTTAATTTGCAGCTTCATTATGTAGCACTCATTTCACTGCTTGTTTTTGTCTGACTCTCAGTTAATGCAGCAGCATCTCCTTGTGTGAGCTTTCTGGAATGGGCTCGATCGTACCTACATTAAATGTTCTGGTGGTTTAATTTGTATATGGTGACCAATTCAGTAATTTAAAACTGTCTTAAATAGATGTATCTCTCACTATGTATAATACTTTTCTTTTTAGTGGGCAAGCTGATGGAACTGCATGGTGAAGGTGGTGGTGCTGGGAAAACTTCTGGAGATGAGGCAGGCACTAAAGTAGAGCGAGCTGATGGATACGAGCCGCCCGTGCAGGAGTCTGTCTGAAACTGAAAACTGATAGAAAATAAAAGTTTTAATATACAGAAATAATGCTTGGTTGCCTGTCTTGCTACTGGACAGTGCTGGTACTGGATATGGGAATGGGTTTTTAATAAGGTAAACCTATTGCCTTGGCTTAAAAAAAAAAGGAAAAAATACTTGTTTTGGAGAGCTGTATTTCATGATTGGTGTTGCGAGATGGGTGGAAGAAGGTGGGTTGTAAAAAGGTGCTATTGGAAAGTACAATACCAAGGATTCTGTATGCTGTTTTTTCCCCGGTAGTTTTTGTCCTCAGAACCCTTGCGGAATGTGTGCAGAGTTTGTAGCTTCTGTTATACTGGTGAAACGTGCTTCGAAGAGGAGTGTTGTACAGGGCAAGTGGGGTGCCACGCAGGGAAACTCACTGCTTCAGAATTCTTTGTTACAAGGAAGCTTGAGGGGTTCATCAGACTACTTGAGAAATTCATAACATGTGTGTTTAAGCTTCTTGGTGGTAATTTGTTTGATATGGCCTCATGGGGTAGATCTGGTCTCTGATACTCAAAAGGTCTTAAAAAGATCTTGAAGTTGTAATTCTGATTGTGGAAGCAGTGTTAAGCTTTGAGCAGTGTGGAAACGCAGAATATGCTCAGGGGTAGGGTTGTGTGTAGTATTTTTTATCCTCTATCAGAACTGAGACATAACTCTAATCACAGTTTAAAAACCTGTGGTGCTTCAGGGTAAAAAATTCTACCATAAAAAGGCAGTGGTCTATGTTCTGAAAATAAAGCGCTTAAAATTGCTCTGCAAATCGCTCAAGAGCGCTATTTCCATTATCTGGTAGTGTTTTGCTTGTTTTTCATCTTGTGCTGCCTTAAAAATGGAAGAGTGTGTTCTGGGTAAAACGAGCATTTTGCACTATCGGCATGTTTTCGTTAGATTTGGGCAACGAACCTAAACTTTGTGCTATTACATTGTTGCTAGGTTTGTGATTTAAAACCTGAGAAGAAAATGGTGCCGACCTACTTGGGGCGGTCACTGAGATCGCGGTGGTGGCTCTTGCAGTCAGCTGTGAAATAGCTTAGGACGAGAAATGAGGGAAAGTCATGAGATGTTACTGTTGGAACCGAGATAGCAGGGGAGAGGGACGCTACCCGTGGGGGCTGTGCTCTTCTGTGTTGGGGATTTTCACCTTTTCCTAGCTGATAATTCTGGTTTGGAGCAAATGATGTGCAAAAAGAAGATGATCCTTTCTAATTTAGAAGACTGCAGGTGATGTGTTTTCATGTTGTGATTCCAAGTTACTATTTTAACATGGGGGGTGATATTTAGAACAGCCCATGACTTAATATTTGGGTAACCACCTTTACTGGACTGTAAATGTGGGCCTGCTTGTTCTGCGTTTTCCAGTTTGCGTAGTGGCAGGGTAGCGAGTGTTCAAAATCTTCATGATGCTGACACAGGAGAAAGCAATAGTGCTGCTTCAGGTCTTCTGCGTTGCTCTTTTCATCTGCGCCCTTGAGGCAGGTGTCGTTCTCCATGAGTTGTATTTTTGAAGTCATGAATTGCAACAAATTCCACTTCACTTTTCTAGTAAAAATGAGAACTTTTCGCTTGAGTTAGAAAAACAAACCGTGACTTAGGGTAAGCGTAGTGAGGTTGACAATTTTTGAACCTACTACAGCTAAGTTATAACGCAGATGCATACATACATATATGTGGATGTGGAAGCCCTGCATCAAAGCTAAGATCTGTCAGAGCTTTCTAGTGATAGATGTGTGTTGGCTGTATTTTTTCTGCTTAGCAATGTTTCCATCAAACACATCCTGAGGGGCCGCAGGTGGCCTGTATTCTGTAGACTAGGAGAGTTAGAAATCCTAAGGTGTTGTTTCTGAAAGCTTGTGTGTCTTCTATCCTGTGCCTTTTTCCTTCAGCTGTGTGCCTTTTTCCTTCAGCTGTGTGCCTTTTTCCTTCAGCTGTGTGCCTTTTTCCTTCAGCTGTGTGCCTTTTTCCTTCAGCTGTGTGCCTTTTTCCTTCAGCTGTGTGCCTTTTTCCTTCAGCTGTGTGCCTTTTTCCTTCAGCTGTGTGCCTTTTTCCTTCAGCTGTGTGCCTTTTTCCTTCAGCTGTGTGCCTTTTTCCTTCAGCTGTGTGCCTTTTTCCTTCAGCTGTGTGCCTTTTTCCTTCAGCTGTGTGCCTTTTTCCTTCAGCTGTGTGCCTTTTTCCTTCAGCTGTGTGCCTTTTTCCTTCAGCTGTGTGCCTTTTTCCTTCAGCTGTGTGCCTGGGGAGTAAATGTTGCAAAAAGGCCAGTGCAGGAGCATCTTGGGCATGAGCAAGAACTTGCTTTTTTCAGTTTTTCAGAAACTGTTCTACAGTTTCATGCTGTTCTGGTTTGGATGGGGTTTTTTTGTTGTTTGGTTTGGGGTTTTTTTGAACACAGCACTGCCGTTACCACGTAGGGGGCTTCATAAAATTATTTCACATGGAGAAAAGTTAAGCAGGAAGGAAAATTTTGTGCATCCTCTGTAATCTCTATGAAAAACCAACTGAAAAATGATTGCTGCTAGTCATACACCATCAGCAGAGCACACTTAAAAGTATGCGTGGAATTGCTAAAAGTATGTGCAGGTGGGGCTCAGGCTGTACCTTTGATACAGGTAAATCTCACAGGTAGATCTTTCCACAGCATGGGTAGAACATCACAGTTTTGTGCGATGCCCTGCAGCGGCAGCTGGCTGCTGCAGGTAGCAAACGTCAGATGCTGCAGGTGGTAAGTGTGAAATGTACCCGCGTCCAAAGGCTTGAATAAAGCCGTCTGGATTGTCTGCGGGGTTTGGGCTACTCATAAGGGGATGCAATAGTCCCTTATTTTAAGGGAGAGCTCTTTTCTCCACAGCATAAAACAATAAAAATGTTATAATGACTTAATTATAAAAATTTTATTGGTTAAATACATTCTTAATTTACAGAGGTACCATAACAAACTTACTGGACTTAACAAAGATTTATTTAGGACACTGTTAGTTGTACACAGAACAAAGATGTCTTCCCGACGATATTTCCAGAGGGTGGATCAAACAGAAAATGTTTTTATAAATGAGGCTTTTATTACTGTACTAACGTATGGGGGTCTAGCTGAATTTCAAGGTTACAGCTCAAATTTGCTACTATACTGCTGTTAGGATTTGTGCTCCACCTCATTCTCTGTTTTTTTTTTGCAGATTATGCACTGTACACCTTAGGAATTTTATGTTATGATCTATATGCAGTTTCATGGTGATAGTAGGCATCATATATTAAGAAATCCCTTCCTGTAAAAGCCGAGCATCTAACTTGTTTCAGTTTTAATAAATATGCTGTTTTAGCTGCCTGCAGTAATGCAAGCAGCCTGTAGATGGCACTCCTTGCTCTGATTATAAGGCTTTGCTGCTCTTCCTGCCCTGCATAATAGGGAGGAGATGAATAAAATAAAGCAGAGTGGTCTTATCTACTGACAGGCACTGACTTCAAACATTCAGTGGAATTTACAAAAACAACTGGTTTATACACAGTTATAAAAACGGGGAAGAAAAAATTGAAAAAAAAATTATACAAAAGGGTTCTACTTTTGAGACTCGTATCAAAATCTTAGAAAACTGCCAGACAAACGGTAAGTAAACATTACACACTTCAGCCTCACTCACCACCACGATGATGCAGTATGTCTTTGGAGGACCTGGGTATTCTGTTGGTGTGGGCTTTGCTTGGTTCTGCTGTTCTCCCCCCGCTGTGCACGCTGGAGGTTCAGGAATCAGGTTGGCACAGGTCATGGCGAGAGAAGCCTGTTCTAACAGGGCGATCAACTGAAAGTTTATGGTTGAAAAGTCTGAGTGGGCTTGCAGGAGTCAGGAAATCTTACCTATCTATATATGTTTCCTTGGATTCCTCTAGGAGATGGCTGTTTTATTGGAATAAATAAGGAGGTGGGCTTACGTTAGATTCTACAGGAGTTCCAGATAGGCTTGTTGGAGATGGTAAAATTTAATAGCTGCATAAATTGTTGTGTTTCCACCTTTCTAGAATAGCACATGATTTCTAATTGGTTTTTATAATGTTAATCCCCTTAATGAAAGTAGAAATCCAGTTCTTGGCTCATTAACCCTGCATGTGATCTTCATCCCCCAGTTGTGTGAATGGTATTGGTGCAGTTTAAATATACAGCACCTCATGTTCATGAGGCTTCTAGAGAAAAAAACAGACGGCTAACACCTGTGTCCATATCTGCAAGTACTGTGGCGTAGCAGTGGCTCTGCAGAGCAAAGTGGCACCAAGAACCTTGTGTCTGTGCTGTCTGTTCCTTGGGCTGGCTTCAGGCAAGCTCCAGTCTGCTACTGAGACTGGACGCCTGGTCCCTGCTGTGGGGGAGTCCTTCAGCCCAGCTTTGGCTGTAAGCTTGCTTCTGCCTGCTGCGATGGTAACCAAAGCATGTGCGCGGGGAGGGGAGGGCTACACTCACCAGCGTGCTTAGACACCAGTTTGGGCACACCCTGATCTTTTGTGGCAGTAGGTATTTGAAGCCATCGTACTTGGACCTGGTGTTGGTAAAGTTGTAAGCAGACACATGACAGTCAAAACTATCTCAAGGTCAATCATGATTCCCATTTCCAGTCTCCATCTGCCACTCAACTGTTGGCCCTTCTGCAACCTGAACTTCCAGACCCACAAAGAAAAAGCTCCTAAGGATATCTTGATACCTGCATGAGTAATGACCCATGCTAACAGCTTACTGGTTCCTTTCTGTACAAAAGTGAAGGAATGCTGTCAAGCAATGAAAGCCCCAACTGCAGCATAATTCTTTCCGTTCCAGTCTGATGAAGTTAGTGGTTAATGGAGATGTGTTTTAACTTTTTTGTCAGAAGCCAAGTGTTGCAAAAAGGAATTTACTACCAGATGTTCCTACCATGTGACGCTACCTCCATCATGGCTATCTTAGTTTGTTTGCTGCTTTTTACTAAATGCTTTTGGAGCTTCTTGAAGTAACCTCTTGCCCTGCGTGTTTTCCTTAAGGCCTCGACAGACCATTTATAATGATGCTCAGTATAGCTGGTATGTGGTAACAAACTGAAAACTAATCCCATGTCTGCTGAAAGCTAAAACCAAGGCTGTAAAATATCCTTCGTGTTAAGGATAGGAATAGTGTTACTGAAGTATGTTCCAGTGCTTGAGTGACAAATGAAATGCAGACTGAGCGAAGACTGGCTTTCCACTTACATGAAGGGGGTGGAGGGGCAAATAGTTGGAATAGTGCAGCTACTGCATGGAGGGATCTGAGAAAGCTCAGTAAATGCTGTCCATCACAACTGGCTTCAGCTGGGAAAGGAGGGTACGATGGAGCTCAAACAACAGTAGAAACATTAAACCTATATCTGGAAGGGATTTTAGGGGAAGGGAGGAAGGTCTAAGATGATTCATACCTATTTGAACATTATTTGTTAAGAGACAAAATACTTAAATTCTTGTGATCTTCCTGTATGAGCAGCTTGGGCTAAGAATAGAAGAATACTACACAAGGATTGGCTTCGGAGTTTTCCCTCTTACCAGTATTAGATTTTATATTTTTCTACTATGAAATATCAGTTATCTTCCTTATTCTCTAAGTCATAAAACAAGTGGATTCTACTGCTAATGTGGAAGTCAGGCAGTAATGAAACTTGGATATCAAACTTGATCTACATACTGAGTGCTGTAATTATATCTTAAAAACAATTTTTTAAATTTGAATTTAAAAAAAGTTTTTAAAGAAGCCCAAAGAACCTTACTTTATGCAGACTCTGTGCATGATAAATGTAATACCAGATAGTAAACACACTAGAAGGCTATTTAAGTTAAAATGGTGTTGCACCACAGTATTTCCCTAGTTGGAAACTGCTAAAAATCCTGCTTTTATTTGCTCTCAGAGCATTCATGAAGCATGACTACATACACTGTCACAGAAGACTCAAATTTTTCTTATTTGACTTCAAGACACTAGTATGACTGTCTAGAAAAAGTAGTGCAAAACATTGATAGTCAAAACGATGATGTCTTTGATGTGCCTTTAGGATAGAAAACATTCTCTCCCACATGCAGGGAGTGCAAAGAGAGGCAACAATTCACGGTGCTTTTAAAATCTGAACAAAGTTCTTGGGAAATATCCCAGACTTCCCTTGTATCTCTCCGCTCATCCAGTCTTCGTCTACAGCTTCCAGCTCTGTTATTGTATCACCTGCCTGTAAGAGAAGGAGTAACATGAGCCAGTACAGCTTACCCTGCAATGTTAATGCATGCATAGCTGATGTTGTTCAGAAGCAATTAATATCAATCACATAGAAGAGAGGCAGGACCTGGCCAGTCCCTTTGGTTGGTTACACTTCAAGATTGTTTGCCAAAACCAGCTGAAGCTTCTCTCAGGGTAAAGACTTGCCTATGCTGTAAAATCCTTCCGTGCGGAAAGAAAAAATAGCACTGCTGATTAACTTCTTGCATTGGTTAAGCAATCCAGGTAGGTATGTTGGAGAGCTGGCTCACAGGCCCCTGGCCTTACTTGTTAGTCCCTGCTCTATTATGAGGTTTTCTTTTCTTAAAATTCTGCAAAACTTTTGGTTTTATTTTTTTTACAATTTAGTCCAAATATTTTCCAGCACTTTAGAAACTTCCCCGTCCTTTAGAAACTTTCCTTTTCTAAAAAGGAAAGCAATCATCGAAGCAGCTTAGTGTGGCCATTTAAAATAAGCTGCAATGCCTATATTTGATCCTGTTTCTGTTTTCACTGTCCCATGCCACACCCTTCACCTTTCGTACTGTTATGGCCCTGGCCTTTCTTCCAGTACCATTATTCCCCTTGTCTGCTTTAAAGAATCCTTTATCCTTTCAGCACTGCAAGCTGCTAATGCTGAAACTTATTATTTTCCTAGGTTTAGAAAGAGAAAATAGTGTGTTCCAGCTGACGAACACAATTTGGGGCCTGCTGTGAAAAGCTGCTGTTTCTTGGAAACTTGCTTTTGAGGACACAGTTACCTAAATCATTACTTTGAATCTACAAGGACACGCTGTTTCTTGTTCATGCTTCTTTAATATTATCTGGGCATCCAGCAAGTATTTGATTTCTCCTCTTGCTCCCATGACAACTATGTATTGTGCTGCCAAACTTTTAGATTTTGCTCTACTAGGTGTCCCTTAGAGGCATCACTGCTGTAGCACTGGCACTCTTACTACTATTCTCCTTCTCGTTGCTGTCTTTCTAGTTAAAAAGGAGGCTCCCTTGACCATATCAACTGATCAAGAACTGAATGTACTGCAAAATGAGGTTTGTTTCTCTTGTCATGTTTACTGGATCGGAGAAGTCACAGGAATTCTGCAATTCCTGACCTCTTTTCAATGTCCTCAGTGAAGATTTCACCAATATGAAACAGAAGTGGTAAGGCCAAAAGTTTTTTTTAGAAAGGCCATTTATCAAATGCATCTATTCTATGTGCTTTGTTCTTTCCTGGTCAAACACTATTTTCACTGTGGATAAATCCTGGTTTTTTAGCATTCTTTAGGAGCATAAGACCTTTTGGAAAATTGGGCCAAGAGTGGTACTTACTTTGAAGGAAAGCTCATCTTCATTTTCTCCATGAAAATCATAAAGAGCTTTGGCTTTTCCTTTCTTCCTTCCTAGAGACTGTGACAGCTCTACCCTGGCTGCAGAATGGGGACAAGACAAGTTATTTGGATTGGAGTGAAATATCTCTGTTTCTGGAGTAGTTTCCTGTCATTCTCCTGTTTTCTCCCCACTATGTGCTACAGGGTGGCCTACTGCCACTTAGCAAATTTACTGTCCTAATGGAATAAAAATCTCTACTGATACCAGTTCATTTTACAGTACTAACACATTCCAATGGTTCTGCCTCTAAGAGGATTAAATTTGAAGTTCACTTACTTGAACTTTCCAATAGCAATACCTAATAAAAGCTGTCTTTTCCTCTTTGTACTTGGAGATGAAGTGGCACTTGGTATGCACTCTTTGCCAGTTAGGTGGAATTTATTTCCTGTCAACTTTCACTTATGGCTTTACTTGTGAAAACTATAGGGAAAAGAATGTGATTTTCTGTGTCCTCTGTGAAGGTTTTGACTGCATTCATTTGAGGACCAAACAGAAGCTCGAGGACAGCAAGCAGCCTTCATTCCTTGCTTCACCAAGGGCATTACAATAGTTCTGTGCCAAGATGCAGCAGTTAGTTATTTACAGCTCTACCAGCTCTTTGGCTCTGCTGCAGTGTTTCTCTTCAGCTGAGGGAGAAGCTGGCTCCCCCCCATCTTTTGTACACCTGAATTCCTACTAAAGGCGGCTCGATGGTCCTCTCCTGTGTTGCTTATGCCCAAAGCATGCTTTAAACTGACCCAGAATCTGTTTCACCTCCCAGATTACTTACTCACTAAAGCATTGTATTGCCATTATTAGAGTGGTTCAATGCTTAGTTTAGCTTTATGATATTAAGGACTGTGGTGGTGTGTGTCTTGTTAATGCTAATGGAATAGTTGGGTTCTCCTAGAACTCTGTCATGACTGTCACAGCCCAAGGAACAATGAATTGCCATCTAGGAGCACTGTACCTGAGCAGGTCTTAACAAAAACTGCTGGGAAAATCCCTTCCTTTTCATTCAGTCTTCCTTTATACCACTCTGAATCTACTTGTTCCAGTATTTGGATGTAGTCTCCCTTTTTAAAGGATAAATCGTCTTTGGTTTCTGCTGTAAAATCATGAAGTGCTTCACACCACTCTACTGAGCGTCTGTTGTTCTATTCAAGTGAACAGAAGAAATGCATTAATTTTAGAAGCGTTAATGGAGCCCATAAGCTGATAGATACTGGTGAAAGCAGCTGTACAGAACACGGGTGTCCTGAATTTCTCTCATACAATAGTTTCACTGCAGATGTAGACTAGAATGGCATTTCAGCAATTACCACAGAATTTCATCTAGGCTCAGACGCATTCCTTTTTATCATTGGTGGCAGGGGACAGGATTAATAAATTCAAAATTAGACCACTGCAGCAATACTTAAAATAGAGCTAACAAGAATTTGCTTAAGGACAAAGAATAAAAATTTACTTATGTTAATTTGCCAGAAGCTATGAATTCAGTTTAGGCCAACTGTCAGAATTCAAGCACTGTGTGCTGTGGGAGTTGTGTTACAGTCAGGTGTAAAGCTGGGCAGCTAATCTGACATTATTATAGGAAGTCTATGTAAATCTATGAAACCACGATGTAAATTCTGTCCCTCACTACATAATTTTATTACCTGAGGAAGGGAAGAAGAAACCTCCACCTTGTTCTTCAGTGCTGCTCCTGTACCTATGTAGGCAAAGGACAACTTAAAATAGCAGCAATGACTATTCAAAATGCTACTAACAGAAGATTTTAGATATTCAAAGTGATTATTAAGAATAACTTCTTGAAGTCCTACTATTCCTTTTGATTTTTCTTATCTGTCTCTTCTCCCTTTCTCCCTCCTTCCCACATTCATTGTCCTTTTGGGCTTTTCTCCTATATGCTGCCTATATACATGCAGTACAAAACCGTGTTCTCGAAGATTTTTGCAAACATACTCCTACCTGTTCCAGGCAGATCTTCAATTACTTCCACAAAGTTCAAGGGGAAAATTCCAGATGTGCCTCTGAGCTCTCCTTTGGCCCACTCTTCATTTACATATTCTTTAAGCATAATGGTTTCACCTTCTGAAAAACTGAGCTCATCTTTCTGATCTCCAATATATTCAAATCGTGCTACACACCTTGGGCCTCTGCACAAACAAAAGAGAAGCTTAGTTTCCTTATTTATTATTGTTCCCTTAATAATAAGGCAGCATTGTGCAAAATATGGATTGACATCTTTAAGTAAAATGATGAAAGAATGCACTGAAGATACAACAGGTAGAAAACTGAGGTCTAGCCCTGATTTTTATTTCTGGTTTCTGAGGAAGATGAGTATGGAGTCTTGAGGAACTGCATGCAACTTCTGCACCCCAATTCCTGGCTTTTACAGTATTTTGCATAAGACCCTATTTCTGTTCCAAACAACAACAACAAAAATATCACTTTGTTTCTGGGCTACCTGTCCCATTTTATATTTTTGCCTGTATCCAAGTAAGTGCTTTTGTTAAGAGTTTGATGGGTTTTTGAGCTAGCATCCAATTTAGATGCAGTCAGTTGTGTATTTGTCCCAAATACGTGGATGTTTCATTGGGGGAAGCTAGTTTTTATCTACTTTGTCAAACTTTATTCTGCAAAATCTATCCCAGGCATGAGGAAATAAATTATCTATCAAAGAAAAACACCAATGCATCTGATAGATTTTTACATAACTTGGTATAATACTGAAAAATAATTTTTTTCCTGAACTTAGAGTAGATATCATAATTTAATAAACTATTAAAATACATTTAAGAAATTAAGAAGATTTTTGATTTACCAGGAAAACTATGCTGGAAAAACGTTATAATAGGCTTTAATTCTTTCTATAGAATCAAAGCATCAACCAATTTAAGAACCTTGATTCCCACCCCTGTCCCCCACTCACATCTTTGCAAAATCTTCAGGACAGAGCTAGCACTTTCTGTTTCTTTCTTAGTTGCAGAAGCAGCTTTTAAAAATAAAGTTTTTTATTTAAAGTTTAAATAAAGTTTAAATAAAGTTTTTTATTCTGAGGAACAAACTGAACAATTCCATTGATACTAGTTCCTGCCTCATCCTGAATTTGCTTTAATTGCTGCAATGAATGATTATGAAATCGAATAAATAATTATTGAGTAAAAAGAGCAGGAAAAGTTGTTCCTTGCCCACAAATCTTAGTACAAGTTGTTTGCAAATTAGAAATTGAAGTCCTTGAAGTACATTTGATAATTTAATCTGAGGAACTTTAGATTCACCTCTATACGCTGAAGGTTAGATAGATTTCTTAAAGTGCAGCTGTATTCTGTCCCATTTTATCTTGTTCTTTCAAATGAGTAGAAGCCCTACTACATGTTAGATCTCATGAAGATACTGGAAGAAAATAACAAGGCCAGAAGCAGAGAGGAGTGTGCAACGCTGCTGATGTTAATCAGATTGGTTCACAATATCTGTGACCAATTTTCATGAAAGATTATAGGAAATGCTCTTCTAATACATTTATTCTAAATATCTATTATAAAGGTAAAGTGATCTACCGATTTTCTGAAACCATGAAGTGAGTTTTTAGGCTTTTTCTACCTGAATATGACTCTTATGAAAACATAATAAACTTTCAGTTTTGAGAGCTTAATTTTTAAAATCTATTTTGGCAAAGAAACTGTTAACCTCAGTGCACATAATACCTGCTTCAAAGTTATCTTTCTTTTTACTTCCTAGTAAATCAACACAAGAAAGAAAATAAGATTTATCTGACTCACTTAACACATTGTGATGAACAGGGTATTTTTTTCCTGTTGCCTTCTTCTGGAACATCAATCTAATAAGACAACAAAATAAGTAAAATCTTCCATTTCAAGCTCATGCAATGTAGCTACAGTAAACTTGGAACTGGTTAAAATAATCTATTTTTCAGCTAAGCATCAGCTCCAGTTATGACCTCCATGCGACGCTCCATAGTTGCTGGCATGCTATGATATATTACCATATTAATGTAGATTTTGGGTTTGTACACCTGATTTCTCATTTTTCAATCTTATGCAAACAAGGAGCACTATTTAATGTTTTCTGTTATGAAACTGGTTTACTGTTTCTACTTGTGGCATGACTGATTGACAGAAAATGGGACTGGATGCCACTATATGTTGTTGCATTTAGCTCCCAACTTTCAATCGGTAATTCCTCACTATTATTTACTAGCACAATATATCACAATAGACAAAATTATTGTTTACACGTATCCTTTCTGGGCTTTGGACAGCCAGCTGTCCTCTGGACAAAAACATGTCTCAAATCTCACTTGAATTGGAGAAATATAATTTAGAAAATCAATACACGGATATGTCAGACAGCATTCAAGTCCTTTATCACAACAGGATTTCAGCTGTATTTTTGGCGTGACACCAAGGATGATCTGTGGGATGTATAAGACTACAGGGCTAGAGACCCTGGCGAGGAGCTTTGGGTTAAAGCTCACTGTCACATGAGCCAGTTCCCACAAAAGTCAACAAGAATGTTTCATTAGCTTATGTGAAGGACTGGGGGAAATCATGATGCCTTTTTAGGACAAATAATCTTTGCAGTGCTCTTGCTAGAGGAGCTGGTATCTGTGGTGCTCTGAAGGTTCTGTGGGAGGTAATAACCGTGTATTGTTAGGTGTCCAGACCTAAGCTACTACCCAGCTCAATATTGTAAAACACACTATAGCGTATTGTATAGAGACCTTGTATCAAGATCAAATCTGACATGAATGAACAGAAGAATTCACTCAGGAAATTAGCCTCATGTACTGCACTTTTTTTTTTTAAATTTTGCTGAAACGAAAGAATTTTTGCACTCGGAGGGTAACCACCTTCTACAACTAAAATAGAAACTTGAAACACATCTTCCCTAGCTTTTACAAAGTTGTATCTGTCTGTATCAATGCAGAATTTGACCCCAAATAATCATTCCACTGCTTTAACATCTTTTCTTTATTAGCAATCAGTAGTAATAAGAGCTTTTAAATTAAATTCTTGGTCTGTGTAGAAGCAGCTTATCAATTTAGCTAATGAACCTTTCTTGTGAAAGCGAATTGAGCACGGTTCCATTATTACTAACCCCGAGTTTAGCTTTTATCCTTCAGCACTTCTCAAATCTAAAAAATTTTCTCCAGTAACACCATTACAAGCTAAACAGACACCCTATGCTCTCTGATGGTTACCAAATACTTGGTATTGCCCATGTAGCAGCAGTGCTCATCTCTGCCAGCTGCCCCAGCTCAACAGAGACACTTACTGTCTTTAATGCCCAGCCATAACCTTCACTGCATCCTGGTGTCAGTTTAGCTGCCCTCCATCTCCATACGGCTGGTGCGGATAGCCCAGTGGCCCCCCATCTACTACTGGAAGATGGACTTCAATCTCAGACTCAGGCTTGCAATAGATTTGACTCAGCGAACCATACTGTATCTCTTTTAAAGATGAGGCACTCGATTGCTACCAGGCTCCAAAACAGCACCTGTCTCTTGCCTGCCATTTACTGTCAAGTGTTATATTCAGTAACAGGATTGCTTTAAGCTGCTCATTTGCCACAACATGGTCTCCTTGCACTGTGCCAGCACAACCATTTGTGCAGCCACTTAGTAAGCCACTTAGGCAAATTGATCCAGATGGAAAAAAATATTCTAGGAAGAAAAAACCCCATGTTTCGTTGTGTCCAACTGCTGTCCTGACCTAGCTCACTACATGGTTATAGAAGTGGTGATTCCAGCGCAGTTCAAGGGACAAGAAAATGAGAGAAGCTGTGGGGGTGGGAGAGACACAAAAATCAACCATCTTACTGAGTGTTGATTCTTAGATGCAGCTGTGAAAAATAATCTGCTCTGTAGACCTTGTGAAAATACCCATGTTAACAAAGAGAATTTGGTGAGGGCCATGATTTTGTCATTTAGCTTCAAGTAACACAAGTTGGTCATGCCAAATCAAGCATCTTTCTAATACTATATATATATTATATATATATAATATAATATATATATATTATATATACTAATACAAACAAGTTGATACGTATTCTGTGCTGCCAGAGCAAAAAGGGATTATTTAAATACAGAATGGAATTAAACACACAGGAGCTATAGTAAAATAGAACCAGCAAACAAATGCCATAGGATCTTATGTAGCAATGTAAACAAAGCCTACATACAACTACTTTAACAAAGCTGGCAGGAAATATCCCTGTGCGATTCCCACATTTTCCTCTGTACCACTCAGTATCGATTTTCTCCAAAAGACAAACGGTGTCTCCAGAATGAAGGTCCAAGTCATCAGCATGCTCTGTAAGACAGCATCATTTCAGTTAACGGCAGTTGTCACACTCACTGATTTTCTCTAAGTAAATCCTTCTTAATATTAATACCACAGGCAAAACTAGAATAAGTTTTCAAAAAGTCTTTTAATTATACTTGATAAACCCATTAGCTTTAACTAAACGACTGGCCCAACTATAACTAAACCCATGGATCTGAATCACTCTACATGCAGACCTTGCAGGCTGAGCTTCCTCGTCATTTTTAAAATCCAAGTCTTGGAACAAAACAAGCTTTCAGAATAGTCACATTTACTTACCTGCAGAAAAATCATGCAGGACTACAGCATGAGGTGCACTTGTGTCAGAAACTTTTGGAGGGTGGTTTGAATCCTGACAACAACAAATAAATCCAAATAGTTTATAAATCATGGAAGATACTCACAGAGGTTCTCTGTTATATACTCAGAAAGTAATTTTCTGACTTTGGACACAACATTGTTCTTGTATCAGAGAATCACCTTTGGAGGCAGCAGTAAGTATTGGTCACACAGCTATGGGTCTGAATTCTGCATGCCTTTGCCTATGTAAATCAGAATGCATTTCACCAAAATCTACTTTTGAGCCAGTAAAAGGAAGGCATGGCCTGTAACTTTTCCCAGTATCGACAAAGCCTCAGCTGTCCCTGTGGGTCAGAAATCTGGAGCATCGATAGCAACTCCCATTGCAAGGGATGTGGCCAAATTTTGCACTGCTGCTCAGTACTGCATGCCACCAGTTACTCTTCCTTGCTTGGAGAGAACACCCTAGCCCAACTACCCCCAGCACACTCAGCAGGGGCAGCTGACTGCCAAGCATTTTAGAGGGGTGAGCAAGCCACCAGGCCTTTGCTTACAGGAAGATAATGCTGAGGGGAAATTACAATTTTGTTGTGGAATCTTTATAAAGATAAATTATATTGAAAATGCTGAGCCTTCTTCTCTATCCCACCCACTAGGAATTTTTAGACTGTACTAATGACAATCACTGTGTGTGAATTACATGCAAAGTAATTCATTGCATACAAAAAACCCAACCAAGAAAGCCCAAAATGGACAAAGATAAGGCCAGAATAATGTGAGTTACAACAGATAACAACAGATTGCCTAGAAATCTATTTCAGCCATGTAGGTTTCTGATAATAATCAAAAAGGCTGCTCATAGCTGTAATTTATATTAGCCATTTAATATTAATAGTCATGCCCTAAAAACAGGTTAGGTTCTGTAGAAGCAGTGAGAGGAAAATACTTTGAAGTCCGTATGTCAAAGCCAATTCACTGATATATCATCTACAGCACTTCAAAGAACTATTAGATTATCTTTTGCCCACTTATCACATACTCAGCGAAGGGAGTGATTATCTTCCTGTGAGACAGAAGCTTTACCAGTTTCCCTTCTGGCACTTTGAGTAATTACTGTTGCTCTGCTCCATTACCAGAATATCCTCGTGCTATAAGGCAAATCACTGTTATTGGGTTTTGTTTTGGTGGTGGTTTTGTTTTTATTAAAGAAACACAAGGATTTAAAAAACACTATTACATTTATCTCCCAGTGTAACCTTTAAAGCCTAAAGCACTTGATACTTTAACGAAACAGAGGAGACTAGCTCGTTAAATATTTATCAGCAGAAAAAAAATTCCTTACCTTACAGGACAGTTCTCCAGTGCTCCTGGGAAGACAATCTTCCTTGGCAACTCCATGAGGCACAGGTAGCTTGAATAGAAAGAGAGGCAAATGGAAAAGTTTGTTTCACTTGTAAGCAACTGAAAATGGTGAGACGATGAAGCTATTTAAGCCACCTATTACAGGTAACTAGTTTAGGAGTCCAGTGGAAGAAGACAAGCTCCTTTGGAAGGCATTCCAAATGGACTGCTGCTGATATGAACTGCCACTTCGAGAAACCCAGGTGTTGTCACATGCTTTAAAAGTGTCTTAGCCACCTAACTGGTATCATACCACACAGTGCATGATGTTCAGCAACACACTGACACAGAAATGTATTCGTCATGGAAGGCACTGGAAGAACAACCTGGGAGGAAAATTTAGTTGACAGTAACACTTGAGGGCAAGGAATTACTAGTGATCTGCTACTGAAAAAAAAAAATCTCACAAAATAAGTAACATGTTTCATATGTAAATAGGTGTGGCTACACCAGAGAGGAAGCAACGTACTTCCTTTATCTCAAAGATGTTCCTACTATCAACTTAGATACATCTTTCTCTTTCTTGCTCCTCTGCCCCACCAAGGAACTAATTTCAAGAGTGAAGATCAAAAAGAAGGCAACAGAAAGCTTCCACTTCATGCTGAATGTTAATGTTGTTCATGCTACGGTTGTGTGGGTGCTTTTTTTGACAACAGCCCTGGTTCAAGCAGTCACCAGCTTCAGCACCAATTTCAAGTATCTGGGGAAAGACACTCTCCTCTTTATCTGTAATGTTGATCCATTTATACTTAATAATCCTGAACAACACATGCAATACCAAAAAGAAACATTTTTATAATGAAAAGGGATGGCATCAATAGGATGAAAATGTAGAAGTAAGTGATGTTACATTCCTCACTCTTTGCAGGTTTGGTTAAGCAAGGTAAACTACCTTTAAAATTCTAATGTTCCGCATTTTTCTTAGGCATTTTGACATATACAGGGAAAAATAATATACAAACACAACTATTTAGCATCATTTTACACGCTGTAATAGAATTCAGAACTGGCGACTGTAAAAAGAACCCCCAAACCCTATGCATTAAAGAGATAAAACATCTATACACAAAAATGCACACACATATATCTATACTTTGCATGTATAAATTGCTTTCTCCAGTATTACCTTACAGTGCTTATTACTATTTATCTACTAGTATTTTCTAAGAAAGATTATGCTGATAGATGCAGTTTGAAAGCCACATCGTAGCAACCTACTTTACTACCTTTTTCACTACTATTTTAACCAGCACTGTTTTATAAAAAATAGTCTCAGAGTACCTCAACTCTCACCATGTATTTATTGTAGAGAGGATGACCTGGTTTAGGTCTAGGAGGTAATGCCAGATCTGGACTTTTAATGACTTGACTTTTTGCTCTCTGGGGTCCCAATCTGAACTTGCTGGGCTTTTTATCATGAGCAATGTCAGAAATAGATCGTGGAAGAGCATCCTTCTGGGAGGAGGTCTTGGCTGCAGAGAGTTTTGGTGGAGGCGGCCTTCCAGGAACACCTTTAGGTGGGGGAGGTCGAGCAGGTATAATTTTTCCATCCACAGGCCTAAAAATTGGGCAAAGCATCAGAGAAATATGCATATTAATAAGCCTGCCAACTTATACTCCACCACAGCCCTAGCTGTAAAGAGTACGCAATAAGGAAACTTGACTCACGATGACCTGGGCTGTCGAGTGTGTAGTAACCAAAGCTCTCCGGGAATACATGAACTTTTCAGATACTGGGAGTGGATGATCAAAGCTTTAGACAGATCCTTTGTCTATGTATTTTCAAGTCTGCTCACCACTTTTGCTTATCAACAGCCTGCCAGCTTTCTCGGGCGCCCACTACATAAGTAGGATTTCTTTCAGCAATCCACCTTTAGAAAGAGCTTTGCCTGAAGCTGCCTCAGGATGAAGCTGTTCTAGTGGACAGCTTTAGTGAAAGCCCTGAGAAACTCTGCTGATCTAGCTGGTCTTCAGGAATCAGGCCAGCTCATTCCCTGGGATGTCACTTACCTTTGGGCCTCTGCTGAAACTGATGACGTATGACGCCACTTTGACAATGACATCAACAGCAGAATTTACCATTTTTATGCAACAGATATCTACTGCAGAAAGAAAACACTGGTGAAAATACTCCAGTTTTCTGGCAATGCTGGAGATACCCCACTCTCATTAGAGTACCAGTAGTTTAGAAACCAAAATCAGAGACTCGTAAGTGACAGTGGTAATTTAAAAAAAAAATTTTAAATCTAAAACAATACCCCTTACTAACCATTGATTTAAAAAAGCTCTCTATACAGCCATGTATTTTTAGAATCAAAGAGTGTGGCCAAATCAATAATTTGCTAATTAAAAATCACCTGTGTTATAAACCAGCATTAGGTACACACAATGTTGGCTTCATGTTGTCACGAACACTGACACTACCACTATTTAAAAAATACAATATTGTTTTATTGTTATTGGGAAATCTTCAGCCAGTTACCGCAAGTTTCTGCTACAATTGCCTCTCTTTTTTCATATAGTGTAATTCAGCATAATTATTTGCTCATGTGATTTCCTCAAGGGTCTGTAAAAATTACCAACCACAACAAACACGCATTAGTGGATCTTTGGAGTATCCTTCTGACATATTTTTTGAGTGTCATCCACCACTTGAGAAGATATTAGTGCTCTACTAATACTTCTGATAAGAGTTCTCTTACTATTTGAGTATGGACTATTTTTTAAATTTCAAAAAAAAATTTACACTTCTGTTCAACTTCTACCTCTCCCCTTCCTTGGCTTCATCCTAAACTAAGCATTTTTAATATTGACAAAGGGGAAATTCCAAGTTAGACTGCATTGAATCTGGAAACAAACCAACCCATACGGTTGTAAGGCAACTCGACTAAACAAGAAAACCCGAACAAGCAATTCAGAGAATTATTACTGCTTACTTTAAGAAAAAATTTAAAAAATCCATTTGAGCAGAAGAATGAAAGGACAAAACGTCTGCTGCAGTTCCAGAGACCCTCAGGAGAATGGGGAATGCTGTTATGCTAAACAGAACAGGGGAAAGTAACAAACCCAAAAGGGGCAATAATGAGGTGTTTTCCTTGTGGGTACAACCACATTCTTGCCTGTTAATGAATACTCATTATTATTGGTAGACTAAGTTTAGTAACTGAACGATTCTCTTCTGACACAACAGAGCAAACTCTTGTGTTTAAACCCACAGATTTAGAGTGCAGATGCTGAGATAGCCGCAGCTGGCCAGCTAGCCAATGCCTTATCTCCCTCCAGTTTGTCTGGCATTTAGTTGACCTGAATTTAAATCTGGTCCAGCTACTTTTGCCTCTGCAGGCCTTCTTTGTTGTTGGTTCAAAAGAATAAAAAAACCCCAAGGTTATAATCGATTCTGCAGCTTCCATGGGGTTTTAGGTCTGAAGTGAACTGCATAAACTAGCCAGTGCTTCTGGGAAGGCGCTGGCCCAGCATCTGCCACCCCCATTCCTTCACCACTCAAACCCAGCCACAAGTGCAAGTGCTGTTGATCAAAAGGTCAGCAACAGGCAGGAGGGGATGTTCTACGTTCAGCTGTGGGTGAAAAGGTTAAAGATGCAGAAAGGAATGACTGTCAGCAGCCACTGTACATTAGCTGAAGAGCCAAACAGCTGTCCTCCTATAATCTCCCTGCTCATACCAATAACGTACAAACAAGTATTAATCAGCTAGCAACTTGGTCCTGCCTATTTTTTAGTGAGCATACTACCTACCCAGGCCTACTGAGTTAGGTAGGACTAGACTTGGTAGTGTCTACACTGAGACTAACTAGGCAAACTAGCTCTGAAGCACCACTTTTAAGTGAGTCATAGAAGAACTGCACTTACCTTGGGGGTAGTACAGGTTCTAGCTGAGGCACTCCACCTTGTTCTGAATGATCCGACTCCTACAAAGATTCAAAAGAAAAAAGCCATTTCTTTAAGCCTAAGAAATGAAAATTATCTTGTTTAAATGATGCATTTCTTATATTAAATTATAATCTACAGACAGGAAAAGCAAGAGTTTCTGGAGGTCTGGAAATAAAGTAATAAGTATTATGGTGTGTCCTAGCATTTTATAGTCTTGTTGGACATAGAGGGAGGTGTAAATAACCTGGCTGACCACCTGAACCACACCTTAAATTGTGCATGAGGTATGACCCAGCCCTCTTTTCCAACTACATGGGAGTCAGGGCTTAAAAGCCAAATTCAGGAGAGTCATAAAAATGTACAGTTTCACTGTCCATAGGATTCCAACTACTGCAGTTACATTATCAATTTTTATTTAACTTCGACAGATGAAACACTTTGAACATGCTTAAAGCAGAGAACATGACATTGATGCAACTCGCACAGGACAGTGTCTCTTGCAAATAACATTAGCTCTCATTAAAGAAGGCATCTAAGTATGTTTCCTAGAGATCTAACAGATAAACCCTGGTGAATCTTGCTTTGGCAGATGAAGGTGTCACTCCTCCCAGCTGCCCATCCTGACCCTGCCAGAGATTACTACCCTGCAGCGGAGTCAGCAGACGGGAACATGCGCCATGTCTGAAGGGCTTGGACCACAGTAATGGATTAACAAGTTACCATCCTTTCTGCCTCCTGCTGTTCATTTCCATCCCAGTGCCTGAGAGTATTGCCAGCTCCTCTGAACAAGCACAGCTGCTTGTGGAACAGCATGGTAAATCAGAGTGCTGAATCTGGGTTCAAAAGTATCCTTTTTGAATCAGTAGTTTTAAAGAGATCTGAACAGTCTTGTTTACTTAATTAGGGATACATATGCTTGAAACCGGTAAACAATTTCTGTGATCTTTCCCACCTAGAAAATACCTAAATGTATTTTGTGACAAAATTTTGACCCTTGATTGAGTCCCCAAATGAATGTTCCTGATCAAATGATCCTGATTAGAAAGAAAACAACCTGCCACTTTCAGATGGGGATGTTATCCTCATACCAAAAATTTTCTTCTTCTGTGTAAAAAGGAAGAAATCTGTATCAACTGCTGCTTACAGTCAACAATTTTTACTGTTGCTGGTTTATCACTCCCACTGACAAACAATACTAGTTTTAGAAGCACAGAAGTTCATATCTTTCCAAAGAAAAGATTTAAATGTTTCATTGGATTTGATGCAGTCTTTTTCTTAAAAAGATCCTCTGAAACTTACACATGCCTGTCACAATAACCTGGATGACATTGTAAAAGTTTTGGGGTTGCATTGTATAAAATGTTATTTAATGTCTTGTATTGGAAATCATTTTTTTCAGCATTATCCAGAAAAGATGGGACATCTATGAATAGCCTCTTCAGTCATGACATTTAAAAATCTCTTTATCCTATTAGCAGAGGTAGCCACAAAGACATTTGTTGGCAGCTGTCCATCTAGTGAGGGCTTTTGATTCGATTTGATCTCATCTTTCTACTGCCTGTGTTTTCCACAAGATTCTCTGCCATTCTTGCCATCACAGCACTCAATATTTAGAAATCCTACTGTAATTTTCCAGTTTAATTCCCACTTGTAACTCTGTGTCAAAGGGCGTACAGGACACATAGCTACAATGGCTACCGTTACTGTGTGCTCAGAAGTGAGGAGCAGAGTCTTACTTTCCGAAATAGGTGGTTCTATTCAGGATCTGACAGGACCAGTAGAAAACAACTAGAAGGAAAGAGCTGAAGAAAGCAAGCTTCATTCATCTACAGAAAAGTTTCCTCTGCCTGGAAATTAGCACAGACACCAAGTGGTACTGTGTGTATGAAGGTAAAAAAAAAAAACAAACCACATTTCTAAATGACTTTGACAATATTCCACTATGTAAATCTCACTGGACTTTAAACCACTTTGCAGTGCTTTTGAAACTAAATTGTAGACTATCCTGATTCCAGCTGCTAAAAACAGAAAATTGAAGATAGATGTGATCAAAGTTTAGTAAAATCAACAAAGTGCTTTTCAGAACTGACAGCAGGCTAAATTACCTAATTAAATTAGAGGATGCAATTAAAAGAAAAAAGCTTTATATTTTTGAGTAGTCCTTTTCATCCTTTGGTCCTTCAAGTAACTTGCTTTACAAATGCTTGAGAGTCACAAGAGATCTGTTAACCAAAGCAGACAAAGTTGTAACATAGGGAAAAAGTTCTAACTTACCACTTTTTTTACTAGGTCACCACTGTTGGGTTTTCCCACTGTGATATCGGAGGTGTTCCCAATAGGCTTTTCAGCAGGAAGTGGTGGAGGGCTATGCAGGATTTCATTTAAAGCTGTAAAAAAACCCCAAAAGTTCCTAAATGAAAGTCTAAATTAATAGGTTCTTTACATGGACCAACAATAGGTAAGTGAATGCACCTTGGTTTGGGGCATTTTTTTGTGAACACAACTTCCTTCCTCAAAGCCAGAGCGGCCAATGGGCAGGACCACTTAAAGACTAGTGAAGCAAAAAGGGATGTGAAGTGAAGGCAACGTTGCAACTCTGAGGCTGACTTAAGGAGTACTTCCCATCCTGCATAACAGATCTTCACTTTACACTCAGGACACCAGCAAGTTATTCTAGAGCTTCAAGGTTTCAGCTGCAATGCTTGTTGATATAATATTAGACGAGTAGAAGAGTTTCTACCCCTGGGAATGTCAGACTCATTACTGGATACCCTGAAACACCATCACCATCTCTCAGCCACATTTCTAAACTGGCTCACTTTTTTTCAGCTGTCAGCTCCTGGAATATCCTCCAGGCTGGAAAACAGCTGAGGGTTATTTAAGTAACCCTGAAAGATCAGGAGACTTGGATGGAAGAATCTCCAGAAAGGTAAAGGCAAGAAAAGAAACAGTTGCCTACTACAAAATTCAGGGTGACAGAAAGAAAACAGAGATGGAAGCTCCCTGGTAGTCTTTAAGGAGCTAAGTAAATTTAGGACATGGAAGAGGAAACAGTAGAGCTCTTACTAGGGAAGAGTGATGATGTCCTCAGTCTCAATAAAGAACACAAAAACCTGCTAATTATATTATATTTGCTTTCAACGTCTCTGCCATTGAAACCTAGAAAGCACTTGGACAGGTTTTGCCAGTATATTTAGCAATCATTTTGCCGTTACATATTGGAACCTGACCATCTATTTTACAATGTATTTGTATACCAAGAAAATTCATTTCATACAAAAGAACTGCAGACACTTATGCTCTTCTGAGTTCCAGCCAGTCTTGGAGTTATATAAAAATATGTGTAGACAGCCTGGACGTTTACAGACTGATGACAAAGAAGAGGAGACATCCTATCCAAATGAAAACTTTTGGTGGCTCATTTCATGAAAAGTACACTCAACAAAGAAGCAACACATAGGAAGGAGAAGTGGTGTTTGTTTTTAACACCTCAGTTGCATTACTATGATCTAAAACACTGGTGTGACATTTAAAAATGGATCAGTTCAAGGATAAATTCCTTATTCTTCAGAGCATGTCACAGTTACCATGTTGGCAGTGACTGAGCACAGCGGAAAAAGAAGTTAGTGAAGTTCATCACTCTTCTAAGCTAGTACGATGGATGAAAAGTAAAAAAAAATACCTGACAGTAATTGCAAGAGAAATCTTCTCTTATCATACCTTACTGATATATAAAAAGCATGAGAGATTTATTTATTCACACCACTTCAAATCTTGATATATACATAGGTGTCCTAATTTCCTTGCCCTTGCTCTTTATAAGACCAAAATTAAAGGAAATAAAAGAAAAAAAAAACCCAGAATGCAAGAAGCAGGAGGCAGGTGTTATTTTCAGTGATTGCTAAGTGTAATAACTGAAGTGGAAGTTTAATACTTCCTTTCTAATCACATCTCAACAAAAATGCTAATGCTAAATGAGTGCTTTACTGGAGTTCAAATTCTTAAGCATCCAACTCTGTTCCCTTTTCAGTAGTGCTGGGAGAGTTTGTTGTTGTTGTTGTTGTTTATTGGGGTTTTTCTTTTTGGTTTGTGCTGGTTCCTGGCAGAATTAATTTCCTTCCATACCCACAATGGTGAAAGACCCCTTGTACTGAGATTATGTGGCCCCCTTACAAGGTAAATCCTACTATATCCATATTGTACCTTGGCCCAGTTGTACTTTTCTCATTTTTTTAACTTTTAATAGCTCACGTTCCCACAGCAGCTCCTATCTGACAAAAGACTACTCTGCTCTCTTGGAACCTGCTTCTGTTCCTCCACATTCCATCAATCTTCCAGCCGCGGCCTCCCATAAAGCAGCCCTTCACACCCCCCTGACAACGGGAGCCAAGTACAGGTTCACCAGCAGCCTCCTGTGGAAAATTCAGTTACCACTAGAGGGCAGCAAAGGACCAGTTATCTACAAGTTCAAGAGCTATTCCAGCTCAGTAAAAAAAAAAAAAAAGAAAAAGAAAAAAAATTGTCAGGTCTTTTTCTTTTTTTTAATGGAAATTACAATTTCCTTTGCGGAGAAGAATTATGTCCTGGGTTCTTTACAGCAGTTCATAAACATATTATTCCAACTGAAAAAAACTTCTATTTATGATCGGGTATTAACAGAATTACTTTTCCTTATAGCTTTATCTTCAGTCCTCTCTGCATTTTTAATAATTTCCACTGCATTTCTTGCATATGCAGGAGAGAAAGCCTGGTATTTTAGCACTGGGGTGGTGGTGGTGGGAGCAAGGGAACTTGGGAAATAATGAGAAAAATCTTAGAAGAAAAGCCACCTGGACATCTAGTTGCTACAAGTTGGCTCTACACCTACTCAGTATAGTAAAATATGATTTTAAAATATGAGTTTCAGGAGCTATCTTATGACATTTCTCCCTAAGCTTTGAGGATAAAACATAAGGCTAAACAGAAGCAAGTATGTACTCCAGCACAGAAAGATCAATGCTAAGACCTTGTGGCTCTATGATAAGTTTCCACTCTGAGATACTGTCAGTGTCATTTGTAAAGCTGTAAAGGATTAGAGGTGGAAGGCATTAGGGATATAGTAACTGTCAGAAAACTATAGTCGAGACCTTGACACAAAATTGAACACATCAGGTTTTTGCATTCCTGTTCTCGCATACGTTTTTTATTCCCTCAAGTGCTACCAAAATACTATTGCTTAAACGGCCACAGATTTCAAGTCTAACAAGGGTCAAGGGAACTTTTTGATATGAGCTGTGAAAACTATGCTTACACCCCAACTAAGCTGTGTTTGAAGCAAAGTTTAATAAACTAATGTTGTTCGTTTGTCAAGTGGGGGCCCTGCTCCCAGGAAACTCGGGAGCGGCGTTGAAATATCCTCAGCTGATGTCAGAACAGAAGTCAATTTGACCAAAGGTGCAGCCTTATTGACATAGTTTAGCTGACGAAACAAACTTGCTTCTGCTGAAGGGGCCTCCTTCAGCTCTTCCCTGCCAGCCTTTAGATCTCCACCACCACACCGTTTCACCTCTGATAGGCATTAGCTCCATAAATTTTGAGGGACACCAAACTTAGTGCAAGGGAGGGAGCCAGACAAGGTAGCTGGGAGGCAGGGAGAGGGGAACATGATTCTCAGCTACTTCTCCTTCCCACCACAGCCCTTCTGTTGGCTCCTCTGTCTTGTCAAACTGTACCATGGGATTACTTTGGCAGATAATATAGCTAGTAAACAGCAACTCAATTAGTAAACAGTAAGTCCCCGTTAAAATTCTTTTCTGACAGAGATTTCTCAGACAATTTGGGAGAACAACTTACATTTCCCAGGTTTAGCTGGGATTCGGATCACAGTGGGTTTCCGGGCTAAAGCCGGTTGAGCTGTCTGTTCTTTTGCAGGTTCACTTTTGGTGACGAACTGAAATGGATCTAAAAGGGAAAAAAAAACCCAAACCACTCAACATACTTAATATTTATTTGTTGAACACAAATCTCACTGAGTATTGCTTTCATTATTATGGACATTTATATTTCACACCCAAGAAAGTCATTAAAAATATATATAAATCAGGCTGATGCAAACAGCATACTCAGCTCTTTGTAAATAACATGTCTTCTGTACATCTGCATTCATAGTTGACTTAGCATAAATATGCTCCAGATGCCTTCTGGGATTATATAAGCCACTGAACAAGAGGAACTGCATTGCTTGGTAACAGGGACCTGAAATCAGGATGGCTTTAGGGAAACATTTTCAAAGCAGTTGCTCTAATACGCAGACATAGCTGTGAACACATTAGCTAAAAAGTTTTAATCAATAAGATTTTGCCGAAGCTAAACAATCAGCAGCGCAGCAGATAAAATGCCTACAGAAACAAAACAAAACAAAGCATTTAAAAATTACTGATTACAAAACGTCTTTGCTGTAGAACAACTAATTCCCTGGAAGATTCTGCCTCATTTTGTTGGTTATAAACCTGGTATCATGAGGGAGACGGGTTCAGACCAAGGACTGGGAGTCGTGCCTGAGCTCTTCCCCTGCCTGCATTACTCATCCCTCTACAAGCCTGTCCAATCATTCCATTGGTAAGACAGGAGCAATGTTTTCTATGCTTCATAAACTTAAGCACTGGTCTCTTATTAATAGGCATGGGAACATATGTGCATGTAGAAGGCAGCTGTAAAAATACTTGTACATAAATAAAATCCAAACCAATGGGTTCTTTCTCAAGTACACCTTCATGTCAAAGAGCAATACTTCAATTTGTACCTCTTCTCTGTTGTTAACAACTGCTAACCTTTTCTCTGACATTACCAAAAACTGCAGTAAAATGGCAATGCTTAACTGTATCGTAAACATGTAAAGTAGAAACTGAAGAAGCACTCCGGACAATAAATTCTCTGTGACGCATATTCGTAGCCCCAACAACTGAGTCTGATCTCCTCTGGTGGCCTTTTTAGATGTATAGCTCAATGAGATGTTATTTATGGAGTGTCAGAGTCTCAGAGAAGTAGTATGCTGGGCATCTCTTTAAATTCTTTAGGACTTTTTATAAAACCATACCCTTTCCCAACACTACCGCCACACTTTCCGACAAAGTTGGAAGCCCTGTGTTTGATAAAATTTTATCTTCAACACTTATAAAAAACAGTTTAAAAGATTATGTAATATGAAGTAATGATTTCTTACAGATAATTTTGGACAGTATAAGACAATGCAGTTTATCAAGACACTAGAAATCTGCATCTGGGAATATACATAAGATTTAAGAAAATCCAGAAATACGGTATTTATTTATGAACAACCTCATCAAAAACCTTTTAGCATTTTAACTAAGAAAGCCTTGGCATTTTTAGCCACGGAAGAAGAGCAAGTAGATCAAGCTCTGTTGGTTTTGTTTCGGTTTGGTTTTTTTGTTTGTTTGTTTGTTTTTTAACCAAAAATAGGCCCAAAGTAATTTCAGAGACAGAAAACACTGAGTAATATAGAGCTGCTGAATTACAGTGTAACAGCCTGCCCTCCTGCACGCACACGAGTTGGCGGTCACAGCTCCCCCAGCCTCGGCTGCCGCTCCTCCTTGCCAGGTGCTTCTGCCTGCAGCCCGCTTTGCCCGTGGCCCCAGCTCTCCCCAGCTCCCGCTGCCAGCATGCAGCTGTAGCAACGGCAGGGACAACACGCTGCAGGCCCCTTGCATGCTCACCCCTGCTCAGGTGTCCACCTCCCACTAGCTCCTGGCTTAAGGCTCTCTCTGTAGGCGTATCCGTCACGTACATGTGTGCCATGGGAGTTTGTGCTGTGGTGTCTCCCTAAGTCAAGATACCTTCCTGCCTACAGGCTCCCCAGAAATCTGCCTGGGTACCTTCATGTCATACTTTAATCATGAATCGAAGTACATCAATTCCTTCTGTCAGGTTGCTTGTGTAACAGCTTTGAGCGTATACTTCAGGTAGAAAGGATCACGACAGGTCAATGATTTGTCTACAGCTAAAGGTATACAGGCTATAGTTAAAAATAAGCCAGTTAAAAATGGCTCCATCACATTGTATTTGAAGACACTGGTGCCTCCAGAAACCAGGCACAGGCAAACCACAATGTTTTAGAAGGTAAGGTTAAAACTAACATCTTGTTTAAGTTACGGATTAGCGCTAGCCAGTAAAAGGTTTAGGTCTCTTCAGTGAAAGCTGCATCACAGCACAGATTTTTCTACAGGAACTGAAAACACAGACCACAAGAGGGGTTGCAAGCATTTTGGTAGCATGGTCATCACAAGAAACAAAATTCCCACTCTTAGAGCAAGCCTGCAGTTATAATTTTCTTCTATTCCTTTATACCTATGTCTACTAGCTACACTGCTAACATTTGAATTGCATTAAAAAGAGATTTATCTAATCTTAACTCCGATGCTGGTGTTCAGAGTGACTTCAGTGCAGCTGAAAAAAAGAAAAATTAAAGCAGGCTGTCTTCTCTCTTTCAGTTATCTGGTAACTCTACAACAGATTTGAGGAGTGACCCTGGCAAGGCAGCAGGACAGCAGGGCCTCAACGCTGCACTGGCCTATTGGAAACTGGAGACACAGGATGAGCAGAGAAAAGGTGAGCAGGGCCAAGCCACGGGCTCCTTGACACAGCAGGACCATAGGGAATGCACTGGCACATGGAGTACCTCTCAAGGTAAGGTTCTGCAGAGGTTAAGTTCGTTCTCACACAATCACAGAATGGTAGGGGTTGGAAGGGACCTCTGAAGATCATCTTGTCCAACCCCCCTGCTTGAGCAGGCACCCCTAGAGCAGGGGGCACAGGAACATGTCCAAGTGGGGTTTGAAAGTCTCCAGGGAAGGAGACTCCACAACCTCCCTGGGCAGCCTGTTCCACTGCTCCGTCACCTTCACAGGAAAGGTTTTTCTCATTTTGAGGTGGAACTGCCTGTGTTCCAACTTGTGCCCATTGCCCCTTGTCCTGTCTTTGGGCACTAATGAAAGAAGCCTGGTCCCATCATCCTGACACCCACCCTTCAGATATTTACAGGTATTGATGAAATCCCCCCCTCAGTCTTCTCTTGTCCACGCTGAACAAACCCAAGCCTCTCAGCCTTTCCTCATAAGGGAGATGCTCCAGTCCCCTGATCATCTTGCTAGCTCTCCCTGGACTTGCTCAAGCAGTTCCCTGTCCTTCTTAAACTGGGGGGTCCGAAATTGGAGACAGTACTCCAGATGTGGTCTCACCTGGGCAGAGTGGAGGGGGAGGATAACCTCCCTCGACCTGCTGGCCACACTCCTTTTAATGCAGCCCAGGATACCATTGGCCTTCTTGGCCACAAGGGCACAGTGCTGGCTCATGGTCAGCTTGCTGTCCATCAGTGCTCCCAGGTCCTTCTCAACAGAGACGCTTTCCAGTACTATTGTTCTACATGAACAATGAGGAAACAGTTTTCCAAAGCCTTAATCTTATAAAACTACTGACATTGTGAGAACAAGTGGAAATGATCTTAACACCCAAGATAATCACAGATCTGTATTCTTATAAGTTTATGGGAGATTTGAAATTGTACAAAATTACTGTTTGTCCACTGCTAATCACTGCCATACGTAGAAATGGTTGTCTCGACCATTCAACAGTTGGCAGAGGTCTCTAAATCAATAAAACTGAGAAGACATTTTTAAAATCTGAGAAAAGTAATTTCTAAGGCTGAGAAAACCATTCCATGAACCTTAGTTTTCCACTCATTATCTTATGTTCAATTATACTGTTGTCACCTCATAATTAGTTTAAAACTCATTACCTTGTTTGTGTTATTCCACTCCCCAGTGTTGGATTTGCAGCAGAAATTGGCTGAGTAAAACGACTGCGCTGCTTTGTGCAATGGGACTGACAACATATCAAATTTTTATGTTGTTTAACAACAATTGGGCATCGTTTGAGCATAATTCACAAAGGTGTGAAAACAGGATTGTTAATATACTCATTTAAAGTTTCTCAGCTCAAGGAAATTAATCTGCAAGGCATTTTTCATAACACATATCAACAGACTTCTATCGATTTTTTTTATTACATTTCTACCATGATGCTTAAAGCCTGTGTCTTCCTTATACTCACTTTCCTACAGCTTCTGTTTCAAGGGTTTATGTGATAACATAATTACTGCGCTTGTTTGCAAGACAGACAAATGAAAGCTGTGTATTCAAATACACCATATATCATCGCTTTCTTTTACCACTTTAGGAGAGACTGCTTTTGTCCCCCACTCTCTTTTACCACCTTTTTTAAAAATAAAAAATTAGGAGGTTAAAGAACAAACACTAGGTTTTGCCCATGTGAGCAGGACCAATGGATGTCTTTCTGAAATATTTATTGGTAGTCTTTAAGAAAGTGGTAGTAAGATGGTAACGGATAGCTCAGCAGCCACAAGGGGAAACTCCAAACAAATGAGATGCGGAAAGCTAAAAGCACAGAATAGAGGTATCTGCTGTGAAGATGCTCGCTCAGTCCTACAAGAAGTACTCTCAGTACACACGAGAAAAAACATAGTACGGAAGGTGTTGATGCTGACATTACAACACTTGCCACTACAGAAGTACGTACCTGTGTCTACTTTCAGTGTTTAATTAAAAAAACCTAAATCAGCTGTTAAAGGCAAGGCTCACACATTCTCTTCACACAGAACAGTATTGCTATCGGGGTCTTCCAGGAAGAGAGAATAGAGCCACACACTATCAACAAATGGTTTTATTAAAACCTAGCTCCATGAAACCACTCTGGTGTTTGTGGAAGCATACTTAACCCATACTTCGGGGAAGGTTTTCAACAACAGGCCCCTCCTAGTAATATGGCTGGAGATTCAATGGAAACCTGACAGATAACATCCCGAAGAGGAATGGGGTCCACGCTCAAGAAACATTGTGATATGCTACAAGCAAACGTCTGATGTTCACTCAGACTTTCTAATTCTCAACTTATTTAAAACTATTAATAGACATTTTAAACAGGTATCCTACGTAAACTCCAGCATCAGTGAGCTTCCCAATCTCGGTTTTACCCAGTATTTTTCATCTCCAAATTAACAGTTCACTGTTCTTAGAAATGGTATTTCTGACCCAGAGAGAATAATATGAACTATACTGCCTTTCTCAAAATATGCAATTTGCAGCTCCCTGTGCATGGAAAATTGCCATGATCTGGTCACAACCATATCTTTTAACAGGAACTTTTAATAGGACTGGGAAATTGAAGAAGAAAAAGGGAAAAAAAGACGAGAGAGAGAGAATGGGATGCAGGGTGTCTCAGGATGCAATCTGTACATAACTTGAAAGTTAGCTCAGGTGAAATTCAGGCTTCTCAGGATTCTCCTAACACTAGGAGAGTAGATCAGGTCACTCAAATAAAAGGAATACAGTATTCAGGACTAGACTTAGCATGGCTTCAGACTTAAAATTGGAGCAGGGACAAGCAAATCTGCTATCATAACATTCTAGGACTTCTTTGTTCCCAGTCTACACAGAGGCTTTTCATGACTAGCCCAGTTATTTTGGTAGACGCTATGAATGGACTGTGTGGTCCTGCTTCATTCAAAAAGATTTATAGTTCATCAGGCCAAGGAGATTTGCTTTACCTGATATGGCACATTTAGTCAAACAGGTACTTGAGCAGGCTGGTAAAAATTTCTTACTTGTAACAACCTTTGCATATAAGTACCTTTTCTGATGTGGTTGCCAAAGCATTAATTTTACTTCTGCGCCTGCTTACGCTGTTTTATCAAAAGCACACAACAGCGGAGCAAGCACACAGTAATTTCAGAAAGTTTTACCCTGAGGATTATCTCTCCTCCCAGAAACACTGTGTCCAGATGCCAAACCAGAAATTTCAAACTTCTCATGCATTAACAAGATTTTATATAGAGTTGTGCAAAGACTGCAGGACAGGAAGAATTTACCCAGCAACATTTATTGCTGCTCAGAACAGAGAAAATGTATTGAACTACTTGCGTAGCTTTTAGGCACTGCTCCCTGTTCACTGCTGACATCTGATGGATCACCACAAAAAGCAAGGCAACTCAAGGCCAGTGATCACTATTTTTGAGGAACGAGTCCAATCCAAAGAATGAATGATGTTTATAGGATACATGTGGAGTTTACAGAAGGAGCCTAACCATCAGTACGACAAAAGTGCACAAAGTCAAAGAATTATGTAGAGTTTTATATTCTCTGGAAAGTATAGCAAAAAAAAAAACAACCAACCTGCTGAGGGATGCAATAGAAGAGCCAACCTAAATGTACTTGTTGAAAACGCAAGATGTCCTTAACTGAGCAATGAAATATCTCACCCACAGTGTTAGAAGGTTGGAGAGCAGATAAAATAAGATCTACTACTAGAATAGCAAAATTTCTTGGGCTATTGTAACACTTACTGGCAATACAAGCATTTATGGGGTGAAAAACTATGGTGCCATATCGTACACAGAGACAAATATAAATGGACGTTTTCTGAGCTTTCAGCACTTCTCTCTTAAACTACGGGAATGCCCACACTTACTATCTGTGTGTATCTAAAAGTACAACCATTTGGTTCATTGCTAGCTAGTCCATACTAGTAAAGGTGATAGTAATTACACCGTCTTTGGCACAAAAGGACTGCTCGTATCAGCACAGGCTATTATGTGAGAGTCTGGAGAGTTTCCTACCTCATTAATCTATTTTGCTAGTTAAAGAAATACTAGGATAGTTCAGATTGCAAGAGCCTTCAGGAGGTCTCTAATCCAACCTCCTGCCCAGAACAGGTCAGCCATGAGGTCGTGTTGTTAGAAATTGGTTGCATAACCTGATCTAACTTCAAAAATTGGATTCCAGAAGGTATTTGGACATACCGTGAGTGACCAAAAAAAAAAAAAATCACCAGGGTAATTTGGCAGTTAAGAAACACAGCCTTGTCCATTCTTGCCAGGTGAATGAATGCGTGTTCATCGGCAAGGGATTCAAGTGCCTCAAAACAGGCAAGCTGGAAATCTCCAAAGCAGAGGATTGGTGATGGGAAGCAGTAAGGCATACAAAATCTTTTTAATGAAAATGTGAAGGAAAACGGAATTTATCATGTTGTTTAAAATACCTATCTACTCTCCTGCAAGAATCTCGCATGCTTTAAGCAAAGGAAAAAAAATAGTGTGGTTTTTTTTTTTTTATAAACACTTCTTTTAAATAAGCATTTTGTCATTCTTTGACAATCTTTCTGGTCAAAGGATATCTGTATTTTAAGTCTTATTGTAAAATAAACAGATCTAATCACCAGAGCAGACAGTTATTATTAAGAACATTATTACTTGTGTGCTACCCCTTAACAGCACCTATAGACATGGAACTCAAAAGCAGAATGATTTGCATTTGACAACCTACAGGGCTCTTAATCTATTACATACTTATGACTTAAAAACCTTATTTGTTTCCTGAAACCAGATATAAGGCCCTCTCCTGTGGTAACAGTAGAGTCACTTCCAGGCTCCTTGAAGGCTAAAATTTAAGTTTACTAAGCAAACACCTGTAGTGTCTGAAGAGTTAATGGATGCTTGTTACCACTTCTGCTGGAGATTGCCAACCTCACAGCAAAACCAACAGGACACAGCACAAATCCATACCTCCACTACTCCACCCCACAGTAGCATGTCTTCAGGTAAATCTAGCCACCTTTTCTGGGGATGATACTTTTGGCAGTAAGTAAAAAAGGAGACGGGTAACTTTAAAATAACTACAAGAGTCACTGGAAGTAACACAGTAGAACCCTAAGAAAAGCTGCATTACTTTGAAGATATGTCTGGACTAATCTACCAGTCAGTTCTTTTTTTCTTTTTCTTCCTGAGGAAGCAATTAAAAACAAGCAGCTGAGCAATATCCCCACAGCAGACAAATTTGGAGTTACTCAAGCAGCAGTTTTTCTGAATTGACTACAATGTCACACAAATTCCACCATTCATGCCACGAGAAGGAACAATACATATAAATGGGTAGCAGCACTGGTTTGGGTGGGGGTTTTTCAGCATACAAGCAGAAATGAACTTTTATACTGTGATGAAGTAGGTAGATAGATAGACAGAACAATGAAGAAATGCAGTAGTCATATCTGTTAGAACTGAAATACACTAATGTGATGAAGAGAGAGAGAGATAAGTAAGGTAAGGCACTCTTTGAACTACTTTTCAAAGCATTTGGTTTAAATTGAGT
>NC_087516.1:48408119-48495615 GCF_963921805.1 Phalacrocorax carbo | reverse complement strand
TGAAACGCTGGTCTGACTGAAGTTCAATGGCAAATCTCTCATTTACTCTAACAGGACAGGATTTCATCCACTAAGTTCCAAAATAAATGGTTTTTACCTAAATTTCCTTCAATATGTGTAGAGTATATTAGGCAGATGCTCTGCATTTGCTCAACAGCAAAAGAAATTCATTCCTTTCCCAAAACACTGTCTCCTCTCCCCACTAGAAAATAGACTTGGAATAGTTTCTTCAGAAAATAATATCAAATTGTTCAGGGTTTGTACTGTCTAATCTGGGTTTGGCATGACCAAGTGAACTTGCTGGCTGCTAGCCCTGCCGTTAATAGTGTGTAACAGCACAGTTTGGGACCTGTCCTTTGGTTTTCTACTTGTATGTGTCTCCGTGTCCAATTTCAAACACAGTCAATCGTGAAGCAAGGAATAAACTGTAAAGTGGAAAGGTTAAGGAGAGGGAAATGTATTGCAACTCCTCTCAAGGAGTACAAGGGCAATTATGTGAGCACCAGGGAGCGTAAGTTGTGGCAGAGAAAAATGTTCAGAGAGGATGCCGAGCCATCATGGCAGCAGTGCACAGCTTACCTCTCCCCGCTCTCTGCTGCTCCTCTGCAGGGCTTGCTGCCCTGCAGCTGCAGGATGAGACCCAGGCCAGCATTTCGTCTGCTCCAGTTCATGCTCCCATGAGTTAACTGTAACTACCTCAATTTATAGTAATAAACCAGGTGGTGAATTGCAATGGGCTGGGATGTAGACAGGCTCCTGCCAACAGCTGCCTCTGGCCAGGCCACCATGGCCAGGAAGGTACAGGGGTGATGACCCAGGGACTGCAGCCTATTCTCCCGTGCACCCAAATCACGGGCAGCAATGTGGGAAATCCGAGGACATCAAAGTGTTGCAGGTAACAGGTTAACAGGTGAGCCTCTCCCCAGGAGAGGAAATCATTGAGAAAATAAATATCTTCTGGGGGAAGAGAAAGAGCGTTAAGATTCTCTCTTGGGACACTTTGATTTCCTACTAAATTACTCTTCTGCCAACTCGTGCCTGGCTTTCCCCCTGCACATCAATTCAGGTATGAAAAAGCCTCACCAGAGCGCTGGGAGATGCAATTCCTTCTTCAAAACCCAGGTCTAAAGCAGCCGTTCAATGCAGGGAGTTTCATAAGTAACCTAAGTTCAGGAGCCACTTCATGTTATTTGACCTCTCTGTTAGAAAGACAAAATGCTTTGGGCTAATATCTCAGTCTGGGGATTTTTTGCTCTTTAAAGAAATGTGAAGAAAAGGCGAAGGCACAAAAATGGTTCAAACTGGAGTTTTAAACAGGTGTTTAGACAGAACAAATATTGATCCCCCAGTTCATCACTTTCTGAGCTGGGGAAGGACATGAAAGAAAGCAGCAGTACATTAATGCTGTTAGAACATTGTAAAAGGAACGAAAACATCCCCTCCCAGCATGCCTAGCTTACCCTCTCCGTCTGCCTCACCTCAATTAATATTAACTGAATGTAACTGAATACACTTTGAAAAATGAAACCGCTCAGTATGGTAGAAATCAACTCCCTTGTTATTACTAGTACAGCTTCAAGGCACAAATACAAGTGCAGAATTTGCTGCAAAGGGCTTATGACCAAAAGTACTGGCAGAGAAAACACATTTTAGAAAATGCAACCACGGGGACAATGTAACTTTTTAATTTCCCCGCAGGTGTAGGTTGGGGGGATTTATTGACCTTTGGGCTATGAGGCGAGACTTATCTGTTGGCTTAATTCTTTGCAAAGGGGAAAAGAGGAAGAATGAAGGGCTTGATAGAAGAAGCTTTATAGTATAAAAGTTGGAAGGCTTGATCCTACAGTTGTACTTCTGTGGTGGGCTTATAGGACACAAAAAGCACATGAAAAATCTCACTTCAGCATTATTTCTCAATGCCCATTCTCTTGTGCACTCTGTTTTTTTTCCCCTTTATTTCTACTTCCTTCTGTTAAAGGAACAAAACACCAGAACAGATGTAGAAAACACAGAGATCAATGCAAAGTGAGTCAGGCAACCATCTGAGACAGATATTTAAAAAACAATAATACTGCTTCTTAACGACACCTTGCTCTTTCCACCTATCATCGTCTTGTCCCTGGTACCTCCAAGGCCCTGTTCCCAGCGCATGGGTCAGGTGGGCTCTCCCTGAAAATGTACATGGCAGACCTGGGCTTACAGTGGGGGTTTCTATGCGCTGCACAACATACACGGAAACACATTAAACTTGGTGTGTGGGTGAGCAAGGCTGGCTCAAAGGAACAGAATGAAACAAAGAAGAAAAAGAAGGAAAATGAGTGAAAAGGAGAGCATGAGTCAAAGACAGCAAATCATCTTCCAACAGTTTATCAGACCATTGAAGGAGTATGTTATTTTTTTCATTTAAAATGGAATAGTTAGGAATAATAAGAAAGAAACTCATCATATTAACTGAGGTTACTAATGGAAAACAAATGCATGGCTCCAATGAGCCAGATACAGAGAAAATGCCAATGAAGAGATTTTGGCAAGGCAAAGAAGACTTCAGAGCAGAGCATATATAAGCAACACTTCCTCTCCTCCCATTATGGGATGCAGCAGCAAGGGTCGCCACACACACACGCAGTGCAACTCACAGCATTGCTGTCTTGATGCTTCATTTAAAATGAGAAGAAAAGAATGTGAAATAGGAGCTGGAAACTTAGCTTCCCAAAATTTATTTCCTCAGGAATGTGCATATGCTTTGTTTTTCTAGCTGAATGATCATCATGCAAAGTAGATGGCTAAGTTGTGGAGCACGCTAGGTTTAGCATAAAAATCTCACATTTTTAACGACAAGGGAGATTGGGCTGGGGTTTTTGAGTGTAAGTTGTGCTCTTACAGACATCAGCCTTGGCCAGTTTTGTCTCAGGGTTTCACTGGAGCCAGAAGTCAAAGGCTTCAGGATTTCAGTCCTGGAGTGCAGAAGAGATCACAGAACGGTAGGGGTTGGAAGGGACTTCTGGAGATCGTCTTGTCCAACCCCCCTGCTTAAGCAGGCACACCTAGAGCAGGGGGCACAGGACCATGTCCAGGCAGGTTCTGAATATTTCCAGAGGAGACTCCACAACCTCTCTGGGCAGCCTGTTCCAAGTGCCGCTCTAGAAGAGGCAGTGCAAGTCTGATGTGGTGCCCATCAGCTGCACTTTGGGAATTTGGTGGCCACAGACCATCACTCCCACGTGCCTGGTGGAGCTCTGCGAAGAGCCTACCTCCCCAGCCAAGTTTGGCAGCACAGGCCAAAGTGCTGGCCTGGCTGGATCTAGGACATGTGTCTTTCAGCCTACTGCCCCTTTCCCAAAGGGAACAGGGAAAGGCTGGTCAGGCAGCAAACAGCCCAAAAAGCTTGGGTACATTTCCAAATAGTTGACACCACACTGGCAAAGCTGCTGGCATTGCCACTCGTCCCTAGGAAAGGGAGGCAAGAGGTGGGACACATATGGAACAGCACCAGTGGGATCTACCTCTGTACCTGTAAGGATATCTCCAAACTCGCACATGGCCCCCAGGGCTGACACAGCTAGGCAACCCTGAGCCCTGTGAGAAACATTTTTGGTTTTTTTAACAGCAAAAATATTTCAAGACTAGCATCTTGGACCAGCAGCCTACACGCAAAACCACCCTAGCAACCACCAGAGCTAATGCATTTGTAAGGAATAAGCTTTGCAGGTAACTACAGTCATGGACTCCTATAGTTATAACTACAGGAGCAGGATCCCGTGGTGCTATGCTTAGTCACTGCTCAGGTAGTACGTTTGCTAGGGACTACGATTGCTGTAGGGAGGCAGCGAGCAAAGCCAGCTATGTTTTATATTCAGCTGTAGTTTCTTTTCCCTGAACTGTGTTGATCTCACCAAACAAAATTTAGAAATCCAACAGAGTGAATCAGTGATGCTGCCCAGTCCCCTTTCAAAGGAAAAAATAAACTCTTCAGAGGAAAGCACGTGAAAATACAACTCCACTCTCAGTGCTCATTGTGGCAAATAACAGATCGCAAACATTATTTTTATCATTGTGATGCTTTCAGACAGGAGGAAAACCAAAGCTGTCAGCAAAGCACTTCTAAAGTTCATGTTTCTGCAAACTCTGCAGTGAATTTTAGAAGGTATGACCCTATACACACAGCTCCAGTGTCTCCAGCAGGTCATCCCGTTCTCATCTCTAAGCACCAAAGGGAAAAAAAGAAAATCATTCCTTCTTTCCCTGTAATACACTCACCTCTCTGATGGTCTCTGGTGCACTAGAGGGAAACAACAGATTATTCTTTTATTCTGCTCATGAACCAACAGGAGACAAACAGGCTTTGGGTACGACTGAAGGAAGGGGCAGAGCTCCAGGTTGGAAGGAGAGGGCTGTGGCTGAGTTCCTGCTCACCACCTCCCCTTCCTCTGGAAAAGGCAGGCTGAGGGAGGACATGGTGTGCCCAGGAGGGAGGAAAGCAAAATTTCACTCTGCTGTGTCAGTGTCCTAATAGGCCTCGGCACAGGGGGAAATTACAGCAGCCTAATGAAATCTGAAAGCACCGAAAATGAATTTAAAAAGCTGAGAGATCAAATGCATTTTTGCAAGAGGCTTATCTGACTATATCTACTTTATATCCACTTATCAACAAAAAGTGAAGCTAATACTTTTTAATCTTTCCCAGGTAAAGTCTCAGGGAACATTACTTTTACCCTCTCTAGAATAATACTAATTTTGTTCCCCTTCTACTGAGGGGAGAAGTGACTTTACATGAACTGCATGTGAGAACACGCAGGAAAACTTTTCACCAAAAACCACGGGAGAGAGAAGATGAAAGAGGATGAGGTTTCCTGTTCTTGGCACAGCCTATTCTCCATACGGGAACATTTCTAACTTCCACCGCATATTACTCCGGCCCTGTTTACACCAGAGAAACGCACCATGTTAAAAAATGTGTGAACTGACATGTCTTAAAACTAGGACAGTGTGAAAACACACTATTGCCCTGAGGTATGACTGACACCACCTGTGTTATTTTAAAATGTGCTGGCTCCTGGTGGTTAATTTTGAGGTGTGTCCCACAGATAATCACCAGTTTTGTTTTTCACATCCAACACGCCTTTCTCTCTACAGATATCAGTTATCATGAGAGTTGTTTCAAATGTTGCCATTACTGAAACTTGGTGGGATGAATCCCATGACTGGAGTGTGGCTGTCAATGGCTACAGGCTGTTCAGAAGAGTCAGGCGAGGAAGGAGGGGCAGAGGTGTTGCCCTCTACATCAAGAAACGGATAGAGTGTGAAGGGCTGTCTCCAAAGAGTAGCCACAAGCAGGTGACAGCTTATGGGACAGAATCAGCAGCTGAGCAAACAGAGGGAACCTTGTGGTTGGCTACTACAGGCTGCCTGTAGATTGAGGGGAGTTTATTGACGAAGATGCCTTACTCCAGCTACAGAAGGCATCCTGTAGCCTCCGCTACAGCCTCCGCTTGCAGTCTCTCATCCTGCTGGGGAACTTCAACCATCCCAACATCTGCTGGAAAAGTAGCACGGTGAACTGTAGGCAATTCAGGAGACTCCTGGAAGGCATTGAGGATAATTCAGACGGGCACTGGGGGAGCAAAGCCCCTGCCAGTGACCACCTGAGGAACTTGAACATACATAAGTCTATGGGACCTGACGAGATGCTTCCCAGAGTCCTCAGGGACCTGGCTGATGTAGTTGCCAAGCCACTCTCCAGGCTATCTGAAAAGCCATGGCAGTCGGGTGAAGTCCCTGGCAACTGGAAAAAGGAAAACATTGCACCCATTTTTAGAAAGGGTAGAAGGGAGAACCCTGGGAACTACTGACCTCTCAGGCTCACCTCTGTGCCTGGGAAGACCATGGAACAGGTCTTCCTAGAAGTTGCGCTAAGGTACATGGTGGACCAGGAGGTGATTCGAGACAGCGAGCACGGCTTCACCAAGGGCAAGTCCTGCCTGACCAACCTAAGGGCCTTCTATGATGGAGTGACTACATCAGTGGACAAGGGAGGAGCTATGGATGTCATCTATCTGGGCTTCTGTAAGGCCTTTGACACGGTGCCTCACAGTATCCTTCTAAATTGGAGAGATACGGATTTGATGGGAGGACTGTTTGGTGGATGAGGAATTGATTGGATAACCAACTGTAAACCAACCGCTTAATAACTTCATCAGTGACATAGACAGTGGGATCGAGTGCACCCTCAGCAAGTTTGCAGATGACACCAAGCTGAGCGGTGCGGTTGACACGCTGGAGAGATGGGATGCCATCCAGAGGGACCTGGACAAGCTCAGGAAGGGGGGCCATGTGAACCTCATGAGGTTCAACAAGGCCAAGTGCAGGGTCCTGCACCTGGGTCGGGGCAACCCCCAGGATCAATACAGGTGGGGGGATGAAGGGATGGAGATCAGCCCTGTGGAGAAGGACTTGGGGGTGTTGGCTGATGAGAAGCTCAACATGACCTGGCAATGTGCGCTTGCAGCCCAGAAAGCCAAGTGTACCCTGGGCTGCATCAAAGTGTGACGAGCAGGGTGAGGGAGGTGATTCTGCCCCTCTACTCCACTCTTGTAAGACCCCACCTGGAGCACTGTGTCCAGCTCTGGGGCCCTCAACACATAAAAGACATGGGCCTGTTGGAGCAAGTCTAGAGGAGAGCCAAAAAAATGATCCAAGGACTGGAGCACCTCCCCTCTGAGGACAGGCTGAGAGAGTTGGGGTTGTTCAGCCTGGAGAAAGCTGCAGGGAGACCTTATTGTGGCCTTCCAGTACTTAAAGGGGGACTATAGGAAGGATGGGGGCAATCTCTTTAGCAAGGACTGTTGCAACAGGACAAGGGCTGATGGTTTTAAACTGAAAGAGGGTAGATTCAGGCTAGATTTAAGGATGAAACGCTTTACAATGAGGGTGGTGAAACACTGGAGCAGGTTTCCCAGAAAGGTTGTGGAGGCCCCACCCCTAGAGACATTCAAGGTGAGGTTGGACGGGGCTCTGAGCAACCTGATCTAGTTGGGATGTCCCTGCTCACTGCAGGTGGGGGTGGGCTAGGTGACCTCTAAAGGTCTCTTCCAACCCAAAATATTCTGATTCCATGGTACAAAACAGGGTGTGAGGCATACATTTACAGAAGAGCATGTGCGCATTTATGCTCTGGACAGTCATTTTCTAAACCCACCCCACTACCCACTTTGGTTTTTTCTTTGAGCAGAACAAGAATATTCAGGTTTTTTTTTTTCTTTCTTTTTTTTAAGACATGGGTGGAGATGCAATATTCTGAGGAGCAGAAAGATCCCTTATTTTCTAATTATTACCATTATTTGTAATGGCTTCTTGTAATTTTTTTACTAGTAAGAGATACCATGGTATTGTGAGCCTTACATGTCCTGGGATATTCCTGAGTCCACAATTTTAAGACAATTTAGAAGTTCTGTCTATAATTTAAAGACCTGTATTACCTGCAATACTAGACTTCCTTACCATGCTATTTATGGCAACTATTATGAGGTTTAACAAATTAAGACTAGTAAAGAGCACTCTGTGAAACAGAGAAAAGCTAGACACTTTCCCATCACAAGGGAGACAGCCTTTCACTAGCAGAGATTTTGGCATTCCTCCACCAATACAAAGGATTTGCCAGGACAGTCTCAACTGGGTCAGTCTGAACTTATCCTAGAGTAAGCTGAGGCTAATAAACTGTTAGAGTGTGATACTGAGCAGAAAAGGAGGTTTAAGAGAAAAAGCCCATGGACATTATTTACTTGAACATCTTTCTGACTTCGGTTTAGGTTTCCTTGGTGTGTCTCTTTCCATCTTAGGCTTTACCACTTGCCTTTATTTTGCCAAGAATGTGAAAATTGTTGTCAGATTTTGTTAATAAAACCAGCGTGGGGCGTTGCTAGCAACCATCAGAGCTTTTTATACACAGTGTTCTGTATTTCTAGAAGGATTGCTCAAAAAAAAAAAAAAAATCAAGTGGGGTGAGAAGAGCTGGGAGGATGGAGGGAGAACAGTCATCTGTCAACATCAGGTTGCATATCAGGACAGAAAGGAAGATTTTATCCAGTCACTGTTTTCCCTGTCTCCAAGAACAACTTCCCACCACAAAATGCTCCCACCACATAGTTCAGTCACCGTCTTTGAGCCACCTGGGGACCTGGAAGAGCAATCCACAGCACTGCACACTGTGCCTGGACAACATGAAGCTCTCCAGGACAGCTGAGCATCTTGCAGGCTCCACAGGGATCCTGTTGCTGGAAGAAGGCCAGTACAAGTTTGGGAGAAAAGAAAAGAAAGGAGTTACCAGGTCATAATTAATCAGGCTGGAGATACAGGCTAGAGATAGCTTCCAATTTCTTAGCAGTGTTTTCCCCATTAAAGGCTACAGTTGCCTTAGAAAAATCAAGGAAAAACTGAAACCTGTGAGAGAGAGCACAGCACTAAAAAACGCACTGCCACAGACAACAGGGCTACGTTACCAGAAAGCGTGTGCACCTTTTCTTCAGTGTGTGGAAGTCTGAAACACATTGTGCCATTTTAAGCACAGTCATCCTATTTTAATGGCTGGAAAAAAATTGCATCGTTGACCTGGCAACTGCATGTACCAACACAACTAAAACTGAAGAAACACCAGGAGCAGTTTTCTTTCCCCTTATGTAAATGAACCTCACCTACAAATTAAAAAAAATAAACGGGTTCGCTCACAAAGAGAAATGCAATGCATTTCACTACATTCATTTTAATTAGTAGCAAGCATTTTTATCTATAATTTCTTTCTTCTAGCTACCATGATGAGTTTGAGCTGCTAGTTACTTTTGAATTTCCTGTTAAACATTGATTTAAAGCAACTCGGAATGATAAAACTCCTTCACTGGGATTTTCAGTTCCAAAATAGAACAAAGTCATTAACAGAATTGATCGATTCCGGTAGGTTTGCACTGCCAAGCTTTCTTTAAAAGAAGCATGTTCATTGCCATGTTGCATGGGAGGAAAAGAAACTGAATGAGCAGGAAAGAATTAATATACTTACAGGACATGAAATTTGACTCATCTGGCAGCCGAAGCCATGTTCAAATTTGTATATGGAATTTTTCTATTCATACTTTACACTGCTGCTTTATTGAGAGCAGATCTCTAGTTGTCAATGCAGGAAGCTTGCTTGTCAAGGGGATTTACTTGGAGATAGTTAAGTCATGTTATGATTCGTAGTGTCTTTTCCTAGTTAAAAAAAAAGCGCTGTTGGATGCAGCACAGAAGTTTTTCTGATTGCTCAGGCTACACCCTTATTTATCACATAATAGTCTCCCAACAGCAATGCATCCTGTCAGCATGATACTCCATGGCTATAAACTCATGTCTCATTCTACAGCTCACCATTTGCCTGTCAGAAAGGATGAAAAGCAGCATTATAAGGTAATCCTTACATTCAGTCAGCTGTAAAATCAGCCTCACTATCTTCTTAAACTACTCACAACACAAACTTTGGCTTCACTCTTCACGCTTTACTCTTAAGCCTTATTTAGAATTGTACTTGCAAGTGCTTCCTCTGTAAAAATCCCACTGCAGCAGCAAAACCCTCCAGACTCCTCATCCTGCACTGCTCTGCAACTCTTCATGTGCCACAGGATTTTCTGAAGTATCTTGAGTTACACTTCAGAGCATGAGGGTACCGGAACATGCAGATACATACAATACCAGAGCTTCACAGAAATGCACTAATAGGTTGCTGTCAAAAGAGAATTTGCATCAGGATGCCCATGTTTTCATTTTCACCACTGACTGCACCCACATGAGCACACTGTTCTCTCCTGTTCGTTTATACCCATGCAGCATTCATCTAATGCAGAAGTATCTCTTCTCCTCCAGCCTGCCAGGGAAATGTAGCATGTTTTCAAATATTTCCTTTCAGATGTCATAGCTCTGGTCTCTTCTAGTCTTTCCACTAGTTTTCCCACTGTCCTTTTCACCTCCCTGAGAGATTTCCCCTGAGATTTCAGTTAACTACAGCTTTTTCTTATCTGGTCTCTAAGAAATCTTTCCTTTCTCTAGGTGTAGCCCTTGGTATTATTTGTAATTCATATTGATGCTGCACTGACTCTCCCTTTCTCTGCAGGGCTTAACCCTTCAGCCCTCCTCTTAGCAATGAATCAGTGGGGGGGGGAAGACATTTTCAGCATGCAAAAGCCCGAGACCTATTACTGCAGCAGAAAGAGTAAAGGTGAGGTGTCTTGCAAGGGCAGATGCTCTCCCTAAAAATAAAGGGGAGAGGTTGCAAAAACATGTTGGCAGAAAGAAGTGTTTCACATGCCTTATCTGCACTTCTCAAACACGAGTGTAAGATGTGAGTTTTTTTAAGGAAGGAAAGAAAACCCAACACAATACAGTTTTCCCAAGCCTGTGCAAACTCAAGATTTCTTATTTTCAACTGTAGTTTTCTTGTCAGTGATTTAAATCTTCCTCAATTATTGTTTGTACTGTTGAGGTCTAATTTGCAGGCAAGTGCCCCAATTAATCCCTGCTTTAGATACACATTTGGGGCTTGTGTACTCACTATATTAAAAATAAAAACCCTAAGAGAAGGTTAACAAAAGCCTGGTGATAATGTCAACATGTTACTGACTTAAAGGTTCACAACCGAACATTACCAAGCCAACGCTACATAGTTTCAATACAAGCGGCAATAGGAACACAGTAACACCTAAGAGTTGATCCTGCAAATCCCTCAAGTCAGAATCTTTTTTTAAAAGATTTTCAAGAGAACATTTTGAAAAAAACAAGTCCACATCTAGAAACTCCACAGTTCTCACCTAAAGCAAAACCTATACAGTTTTTCATACATCTTTAAAAATATCTGAGTGCTGCTTTACAGCAATTGGTAGAACACATACTAATTAAAGAGAAAATTCTGTTAGATTTGGCCATTTTGCTGGAAAACCTCTCAAGTAATTTCCAACATCAGAATTTATGAACGGTTATGCTCATGTTTTTCAAGTTTCTGACACATCCTAGATGAAATTACAACACCAAATGACTCCAAATCTTCTTTTTAAGATAAGGAAGCATAGGAAAAATGGATGTGAAAGTGTTCACAGAAGCAATTTTATTTTGCTATCTGTGCAATCACAGCTTACTTACAGAATCTTACTGAAAAATCAAAATGAGAAACGCAGATTCCCTTCTGTGCATCAAAATTCTTGGAAGGTTCATCTTTAGACAGGGATGGCCATTCATTTTTCATCCAACTTTTTTGCCAGTTTTCAGCCAGCTTCTGACCTACTAAACACAGAACTAAATTCATAAGGCTTCAAGATGTAACGGCCAGAAAACTGATACTTAGCTGCTGCCGTTAAAGGAGCATCAGATGGAGTCTCCCAGAGTGACATGCTCTACCTAAATGACCACCAGTGAAATCTGTAGTTCCCTGCCTGCCATGTTTTTGAACCACAGACAAAAACCAAGTCAAAAAGCTTCTCTCTCTTCATGCAGCCTTCAAGCTCATTTTAGCTGAAGACCTGTTTGCTTTCAAAGGGATGAAGTGGTTCACCAACTGCACATTCTGCTTATAGAACAGCTTCCGCAGAAAGTCATATTTATGGTAGTTTCAAGTCCTGCTAATCTAGTGTTAAATTTTACAGAACAAAATTGCAGGTTGACTTTTTTCAGCTCATCAAGCTTCCTGGCATTCATTAATTTCCAAGTCCTCACCCTTTTCTTAGGTGTATGAATAAAAATTTGGAAGCCTCGTCTCAAAAAGAATGTGTCTTGTGCACAAAAAAAAAAAGCACCTTGGGTGGATACTTACATACATGATGTACCAGACTGACAGCTTTTCCAGCTTACTTGAGAAAAAACAACAACGAAAACAAACAAAACAAGGCACCCCACTGATGAAATCTTGACTTCAAAAATCAACGATAAAACTCCCACTGATTTCACCGTGACCAAATTTGCAGTTATGCTCCATGGACAGAAATACCCCTTTAATTTGCTCCCAGTAAGACATACCAAAATTAGTTTAACTCTAAGCTTTTTTCCACCCACACAGCTGCCATCCAGAACCTGTCCTAGACCTCATACTTCACTCCAGAGAAGTTTTGATGTTTTTTTTAAACATGTTAGAGAAAAATTTATGAACAATCCTGCATTTGCTTTGCAGAACAATCTGCGTTCCTTCACGCAGATAGGAAGCTCTTCGTAAATAGCCATCAGTACCTCCTTCCTCCATTACAGTTGGTCTGCAAAACTGTTTCTCACTGTATTATGGGAAGCAGTCACCAATTTTAATCCTAAATTACTTTAACTTTCAATACGTATTTCATTATTTTTGGTTCTTACTACAAAACCCAAAATTGGAAAAAAGACATGAAATCATACTGTATTGAAGGTTTTATTGATGGCTAAATTGCTGTCACTTAAATCAGGCATAGCACTTTAATTCTTACATAACAGGACTAAAAAGAAATTGGCTATTAAAGATTTACTTCCGTAAGCCTTTAAGTTGCCAAAGACATACTGTTCTGCACCACCTTCATGCTGCCGGCAAATGACAGCATTCCAGCTGCGCAGCTTACACTGTATGCTTTAGTATACAGTAAAGAGTGATCTTAAAATTTATCACTTTTACCAGTTACACTTTTTTGAATTATGTTACAATCAAAAAACATTCTTACTTCTCTGCAATTATGTACAGTATAAACAAAACCCAAGGTCTGTGGTAGAAATGTGTATGATTTGATCATATACAGGAGACAACATCAAATTTTATGAAATAAGTGGCAATAATTTTCTGAGGTTAGACTCCAGTTCAACATTAACTGACACTGCAGCGTGACACTTTCCAGGAGCACAGAAAATATATCCAATGGACCAGATCCTCCTCTTTTGCTTTATCTTATGACTTACGTGGACAAATCTAATGTCACAATGTCCTACACAATCAGATATGTGTATCACAACTTACTATCTAGGCTTACTTTGCACTAGAGAAGCAGTTAAATGAAATCTGATAATCTTGACACGTCGTAAATAATACTCAGAAGTATGTGTGATAATACATTTCTGTCAAGTGGGGAAAAAAACAACCTGATGGCAAAGAAATTAACATGCAAATGAAGTGTTAAACATCACAATTTAAAAAAAAAAAATCACACTTAGAACTGGGACAGCATATTATAGAGCCAAAAAGGAGAAGTATTATTCCAAATAATAACGTGTAGGATTTAGCTTGCAAACAAAATCTTTACCCAGGACACAAGAATGCCCTGGCAACCACTGCCCCATGCTAGCAGATTACTGCAGAAGTCCAGGAAAGAAACACAGGTTCTGCAGGAGACTTTCTAATCTCTCTTTAAAGCAATAAACAGTGGAATAAATGCGGTTTTTAAAGGAAAGCGCCAGTACAGAGACGTGCTAGAACTGTGAGCCAAAGACTCTAACTTGTCCTTCCTGGTTCCAAATTATCAAAAGAAATAGATACTCAAAAAAAAAAAAAACAACCAACCAACACACCATCACCAAAACCCACCCCTTTTTCAATAAGTTATTCCTCTCCCCTCTGGTTTCCTACAGAGGATTTCACTGTGAGCAAGAAAATTCTGTGTAACACCAATGTTTCAACAATTTCTGGAATGAAGCGTTAGCAGCAGCATAAAACATGCATAAGCCACAACCTGTATTTTTCCCTGTTATGTTAGTTAACATGAAAACAGCTGTAGTAAAGATCTAGAAAAATTCAAATTATCATCCAAATAGATGATGTTTAATCCAACTTGTAAATGCCAAATACTCCCCTTCCTTTTTTGTGAAGATGCTTCAGACAATAGCTGTCAACCGAAACTCAGTTATTTATGCAGCGCAGACTGCCTTAAAACGATAGTCAAACATTTGGATTTTAAATGCAAGACCTCCTGTGCATCATAAAAGACAAAAATTCTCATAATATAAATGACACTTGGTTTTACTAGCTTTTTGTAAGTTACATTGCTAGTAACTGTAATTTCTCTAACATAAATCCCAGATTTGAAAGAAGTCAGACTGGCAGAGAGCAGAAGTAATTATTGTGACCTGCTTACCATCAATGCTGGGGCCACAGAACAATTCTCAGCACCTACCCAGCCTGACATTTGCCACTGCCGCTATTAATGCCACCAAAGTCGCCAACAATCGAATGGCTTGACGACTTAACAGTTTTCTCCCCCCACGAAGAGAGAGTGCTTTAGAGCAGCATAGACATCACAGATAAGCTGTAGCAACAAGGCTTACCTGTTTGCTGTTTGTTATGGGACTGGTTGTAAACACAGTGAAAAGATCTGTCCTTTCAGGGGTACAAATTATGTTTCAGTAATATTTTTAAATTTATTTTAAATTCCTTCATAAGATCATGGGGAGACAGGAACATGTAAAATGAAGGCCAAAATGGCTTAAGAGCTTTCCCTCTTAGAGCTCGGTTTAAAAAGTTCTCTGTACTCTAACATCATATACACTTCAGAAAACTGGAAAAAACAAAGAGGTGAGTTACAAGGAAAGTCAACTAGTCCTAACCCTGTAATGACTGAACAATATCATTTGCAGTGGTCCTTGCTATAAAGGCCCACTCCGAAACAAAATGAGTGAAGATGAGTAGTTGCATATGAAAGCTTTCCTATGGAAAGAAACACTTTGAGGATCCATTTCATTCAACAACACAGGACTGGCAATGCTCAGTGGCTTTGTTTATAAACCAAACTGCATTTTTATTATGTTGTCCTGCTTCTTTCTTGATTACTCTAGTACTCTGTAATTTAGTATATATACTGTTCCATTACAGTATATACTTAGTATACGTACAGTAAACAATACTGGTCTAAAAATCTAAAAGCATCACAAGAGATTTCCAGTAGATGGCTCCTATGCATAAATTTGCGATTAATTTTTGGTGCCAAGCAAGGGTCTTTCAGAAAAGCTGTCTCAAAATATTTTTAGACTTATACTCAATAGATTAATATAAAAAAGCAACCACCTGCACATCTATCCTTTTCATAAACTATACATGCTCCACAAAGAGAATGTTAACAGCTGCAACTGTTTTGCTGGGATCACACAAAAAAAGGACAAAAGAAAAAAGAAATCAAATTTATTATAAAACATGTTGAAATAGCAATGACTTAGCTGACTTCCTGCTCCTGTTCTAGGCAACACAAAATGTGATGGCATTTCTCAGGAAAGACAAAACAAAATTACAGCGTAAGTATGTTGCTACCCTAAAATCGCTTTCTCTTGATAATTTCTGGTTTCCAGCTGACAGGATGAGTTTCTTCAGTCTAAAAAGAAAAGAAAAATCTCATAAGGATTATTTTAAACTTGAAATTCGCCTGCAATTAGGGTTTAGTTTAAAATATTACTCACATAGTATATTAGGTAATTATAATATTACATATGAAATAGAGTATCTATACTATGTAATTAATTAATTTACCCAAATGAAATTTTACACCATCCCACTGTCTGAAGTACGGGACAAGACTTGTTCTGTTTTGGGTTTGGTTTCTTTGTGTGTTTGTTTTGGTGGGTCGTCCCCCTCCCCCCAGCAAGGACAAAAATAGGTTGCCAATGGCATTTCAGAAACACTGTAGTGATCAACACACAGGAACAGGAAGGAATTCCAGAGCCAGTCCTTCCAGCAGTATCTACATCAGTACTGGCAGATGCCACAGAGTCAACAGTTTGCCCAATTGCAAAATGGATAAGCAGTCATTACTTTATATCTAAGAGTTGCTCCAAGTCTAATTAATGCAAAATTTCCAAGGCTTAATAAAAACCCTTACATTCTTTATATTGAAGACATACTCCAACAAACTATACAATCATCTATTGTCCTCACCATTAGGAACTGGATTCAGATTTGAGAATAACAGTTTGAAAATAAGCTATTTACTCTGAATTCTGAAAACTGTCAAGGCAAACGACTAATCAAATCATATATATACGGAAGTAAAATAAATCTTTAAAAGGTAATATTTTTGCTAATTCTTATGTTTCAATTAATACAACCAGTCTCCTACTGGCCTCATAACACAATGTACATTACTGTACTAAGATTTCTCCAAACTGTATCACAAAGGACTTTTGCAGAAGAGTTGACAGACCTGACGCTTATTTGTTCTACAGCAGTTAATAAGAAATTAGGATTGCAGAAACTGGCTGCTGTCCTCTTGGTACGTACACATTGCTTTCAAACAAAATGGATTACACAAGTCTGTGTACAACCCTTACTGATATGTATAACATTTGTTTGAAATTTTTTTATTTGACGCAAATCCATTAAGAAGACACTTTGACATACCGCAGTATCATCTTCTTTGTATACTTTTATGGTTTTATCAGCTTCAGCAGTTAGCAGTCTGCTTTCTGACTGGTCAAAAACACAAGCAAATATTCCTGATTCACTGTCCAAAGAGCCTGGCTGTACAGCTGCGTGTACTCTCTGAAAATTGTACCCAGTTCTCCAGTCCCAAAGATGCATAGTACCATTATCAGCTAAAAACAAACAAAAAAACATACATACTTGGTATTTTAACCAGTTAATTATTATCAGTGTTTTAGAATACAGTGTCATGGACAACTAATTAATTCATCAGTAATACATCAGCTATAACATTCATGCAGAATAGCTCAGTACACCCTAAAAGGTTTCCCATTTTCTACTTGTTTCCTTTTCAGTTAAGAAAGGCTGATCGTGTTTAAGGCAGCTGATGGAAGCTTCCTCAGAGTCTCGTCCAGTTTTGCATCACGTAACCCAGAGAGATAATACACTACATCACAAGGGAACTCCAGCAAGTTGCTTGAGAAGCACAGTAAGGACTGGCATTCTGAATATCAAGCTCCCTGTACAGTAGCTCCACTGAAGTTGAACAAAGAGGCATCACCATGTCAAACAGATTATAGACATGGAGGAGTCTGTAATGGAACATAGGCTTAATGTTTGCAGAGGTTCTATTTCAAACACAGTTTAAAACACTGCAGTATTACTGCTACTGGCATCAGCTACAGGGTATTCACAGCAATCTGTACTCTGTATTCAGAAGGATGCTCTCAAAGCAATTTTTCACAGTTACAAAAAAAGCCCCAAACAAAACAAAAAACACAACCCCTCCCAGTGCATTATCTAGCCAAACAGATCTACTAAAAGTTTCTCCACAGCTGCCAGCTAGACAAGAAATCCACATGTTTCTAGAATAAAACACTAAGGTAACCTCAACTTATTTTAACTCAGCATCAACCTCTCTGAAGTTGCTGTAGATAGCATGAGGATGTAAAAGGGGGGTTATCAATATTCAAATTTTCATTTTTAGAAAAGTCACAAATAATATTACAGTGATAGGCTTTTTTATGTGGAGAAGGAACAAGTTTTCCTAAAGCCTCAACTACTACTAGCGAAGTCCTACAAAGACCTTCTAGGAGTGTCTTCAAACCAATAAAGAACAAAGTATAAGCCCAGTCCAGTCTTTTGTCAAGTTCTTGCTCTCACTATGAATGTACTAGTTGTCAAATAGCACTTCATCCAAATTGTAAAATCAAGGGCTCCCTTTACTTGAAACATAGCTAATTATATTGTCAGCTTACCCTGCTTATCTTCCAGCTCCTGCTTATTTCCATCTTACTCCATACCCCTAGCCTGTAGGACATATTATATCAAATGGGACCAAGAGCACATGGGACCAAACACATTTCAGTGTTCCAAAGTGTAACATAACTGATACTTTTTTTTTTCTTAATGCTCCGGCTACACACAGATATGTTTTTCATAAGTTTCTGCTTCTGCAAACTCATGGAACCCATCTTAAACTATCTTATCCCATGTGATGCTGTGAATTAAGTCCCATCCTTGTCTACAGCTACACAAAAGATTAGACAAGCAAACCAACAGGTGGAAACTCAGGCTCTGCAAATTACATGGAGCAACACAGTCTAGCCTCTTATTTCACTTTCCTCTGACTGCTAGAGCTCTCCCAGGACAATCTCATGATGAAGCCACAATAAAAAAAATATTTTTATTATAATGCTTGGGTAACTAATATATTCAGAAATGCCACCTGCAATATAAGATAAAATTCTTACATGAAATTATTCGCAATCAGATACAGTAAGTATTCAGGATTCTCCTCCCACCCCCACAATACAGATACATGAATACAAACTCGTAACTCCAAGCCTTTGGTGGGTCACAGACTACTAACAATACTCTAACGTATCAGATGATTATGAAATTCTTGAAGCTTTTGAGTGTAAGAATTAAAGTCTATGTGTCACAATAGACAAAATCCTCCCACAGGCACTGGAGCCAAGTGGCCAGTTTCTTAATTGCCAAATGCTTGAACATATAATATTGGTGAGTAAGGACCGCTTTGATTCACAGAGTCAAATAAAATTTGGAGATTAACTATCAATCTTTTAAACGACACAAATACAACATCAGCAAGTGCGTGCAAGAAACTTTGAGACAACATTGCTGCATTTGTGGTGCATTAAAAAAAACACTGGGAAACAGTTCACATTTAAATGGTACAGCAAGCTTTAACAAGATGTTTCTATATCCTCTGTTGATTCTCACTGCATCAACATGTTACCAACAGAGAGCAGCCAAAGAACCAGATGCCTCCCAGGCAGCTTCTAATTTCCACACCACTCCCAAGAGGACACTAATGATTGAGACTCAGGAGACCATAGAGGATGGACTCTGGAGCCTTGCAGCAGCAGCCAACTGAAAAGAGGAAACCTATTCCCTGCTGCAGATTAAAAGTCCTCTCAAGTACATCTTTGTGCATGCAGCTCAGTAACATCCAAGAGAATAAAAGTGGCCCTACTCACTATAAAATGAAGTTGCAGCTGTAGCAGGCTTATAGGCCCAGATAAAGGAGAGCTCAGCGAGCATCTTTTCCTAAGGACCTCCAGCCGTTATATACATGGGGGAATGGAGAGGGAAAAATGAACGTGTATTTCTTGTTTTTACCTCCAGAGACCAGAACACCATCAGAATTTACGGCCAGTGTGTTGATAATAGCATTGTGACCAGAGAGGTTCTGAATGAAGTTTCCATCCGGGAATTTCCACTGTTTAATATTATCTGGAGAACCAGATGCAAATGTGTAACTGGAAGAAAATAAGCACAGTATATTAAAGTTCAAAAAAAAGCCACAGGGGTAGTGAAAGCCCTTCACTGACTACTGTTAAATGCTAGTCGCGAAGTTACTTAACACTAAAACTGCTCTTCTGACATTTTTATTCCACATAAAATGAAGCAATTTTATGAAACCATGAATTACCTATATCTACTGTTTCCTTTCCTTTCCTTTCCACAGACTACCTAAACTTTATAAATCCTATGCCGTATAGAACATTAATATGGAAACAAACACAAAAAATGCATACTCAGTTCTTTTCAGTTCTTATTCTGGCAAATTTTCATGTATAAGGGCATCATTAGCAAAGGTATCAGGGGAAAAAAGAAAACCCCAAACAGAACAAAAAACCCAGTATGGGCTAGTCTTCCAAAACTATATAACCAAGAACAAAACACTGCAAAAAAGTGAACTATGAAAAACAATTTGTTTACTGAGTTACCCTAAAATAATCAATTCCTTCATTAACATGTGCAAGCAGTCACAAGGTTATTTGGGTAGCACATACAAAAGCCTGTAGGAATATTTTCAGTTGCCAAAGCATCTAAGCAATTTGCTGTCGATTTAACAGATCCTTCAATAACAAAATAGATTAGGGAAAAATACTAGAATATTAAAAAACCAGAAATACCGAATTATAAAAATGCTACGCTGACATTTGGTACTGCTTGATAAAAACACTCCAAGGTTATTTTCAAAGAGGTATGATCATTGAATCTGAAACTAGAGGGTTTCTTTTTGCAGAATGTAAGTAAAACTAGGGTTTTTTTCCTCTGCTACAGCTAACAGGCATAGCATGAAGCTCTACTAATTTCTCAGACACATGGATTGTACCAGAAGTGATTCATATCAAAGATTCTGAATTTCTGCACTGACAGAATTTTGTTTTAAAATATTGAAGGTGGAGAAGTACTGCAGTCTCTGTGAATTCCTTTTCTCCATTGTTTTAAGGTGCACTTATCCAAACAGGCAACTACTGAAGCATCGAAATATAGTATCTGAATTCAGAGCACTGCCAACAACACCCACCTTCACAGATTAAATACTCAAGAAGTTTCTTTAGGGCCAGTTAGAATGAAGTGTCTTGTGCAGTGAAGCACATAATAAAAAACCCCACTGTAGCAATCACTATCTCCTTTAGCATTATTCACACGTGTACCCTTTAACAAAACTACTTCACTTTCTGCTAACAATCATTCAGTTATATATTTATTATTAACCTTGCAAAGTCCAGAGTCACTAATTTCTCAAGGACTGCATCAAAGGCACATATATAAGTTCTGTGGGGTATAAGATATTCTCAGGATTACTAATGTACACCAGTGCCCAATTTGGTAGCACAGCGTAATGAAGATATTTGAGAATTGATAGGTACATTTTTACAGCATTCTAAGCTCATTACCTTTTCACATTACTATGCCCTACCGTGCTAAATCATCACTCACATTGGTGTTCTGTCACCACCCAATGTTATCAACTGGGAAAGTGTAAAACAATGACGAAAACTTACTGTCTTGGATGCAGCACTACTGCTCTTACAGATTTCTTGTGATTTGTTAAAGTAACACGAGTTTTTCCTGCCACTAAATCCCAGAGCCGTATGGTAGTATCATGACTGCCTACAATGAAAAGAAAAAAAACAAAAATAGTAGAAACTACCATATTGATTCTATCATCATTATTATTTTGATAAGGCAGCCAAAACTTTATATGTGAAAGAGACAAAAATATTATGCCTGTTACGAAAATATGACACTAATTCCCCCTCAGACGAGAAAGATGCTGGGTTGTAATAGTCTTTTTACTTGAAATTCAAGAACAACTAAGTAGTTACACAGGAAAGCTGAACTTTTACATAACAGGAAAGGAGAACAGCATAATATTTAACCATGTTACTAGACACTTAACTGAATTGGGGAAAATTGTGAAATATCACAGAAAATGCAGGCCTCAATACATATCACAACAAACAACGTAAACACCAGAAACAAAGGAAGTGCAGAAAAACTTTGAAATGGTGCATAGCTATATTTACTTAAACATACCATTAGTAGTATGAAATAACCATGGAATGGCCCGTTTTCAACAGAAAACTAGTAAGAAGAGTTGAGTAAATTAACATGAACCTCACATAATTACCAAACAATACATTCATGATCAGGCTTTTCAGCCATGTTTCTTGTGAAACCATACCCACTATACCTGTAATAATTTGTGGTTCTGCAGCTTGGCACTTCACTGTCGCTACCGCATTTGTGTGTCCCGATAGTGTGTGCACACTGGCTTTCGTCCTCACATCCCAAATCTATGAATTCACAGTGAATAACTCACAGAGGTCAGTAAGAGGTGCATATTCAATGTATTTTAGGTGATTACATGAATTCCTTACCATAGTTCTACAGATTAAACAACGGTATTTAGGTTGTATTTTTCATCCAACAACTCATCACACAACTGCCTCAGCTGACAAATTTCAAGGGGAGCAGGAAGCCTGCCACTGAATTTCTAGACATGCAGATAACAAGGTCACCATTAAAACCATACCATCTTCTAAGTACTAAGTGATCCTATATATACTATGTAGTCTACCTACTAAATTAAGAACTAAAACGTTCTCCTGAAGTGACACTGCATTTGTGTGTATTCAGGCTTCAGTTTTATTGACTATGGAAGACAAAGTTAACCTAAATCATCTTAGCATTTTCATCTTGATTTATGTTAACTTTTGGTAAGTATTCACTTTTACAAATCGAAGATGTTGAAACATACTGATGTATTAAAATGTTAAAACGAAACAGTGCTAGACTTACTCGTGCTGTTGAATCTCTGCTACATGTTACCAGTACATCTATCGTTGGATGCAAGTCTAAACCATAGACAGCGCTTAGGTGACCGTGGTAATGTCTGATAACCTAGATGAATAAAAAAACCACCATACACACACTTTAACTGGATATTTGAAAGAATATTCTAAATGCTTTGATTTGTATATTTGCCACCACCAACTAATTCCAGTTAAAGAAACTACAGCTTACCTTATTGTATTCAAGATCCCAGCATTTCACTTGTTTGTCTTCTCCACAAGAAAAGAGGTAGGGACTTCTGGCACTTACTATCACCCCTCGTACAGTACTGATGTGTCCCGTCAAAGACAATTTCAGTTTGCCGCTAGCAAGGTCCCAAATCTGCATCAAAATAGGTATTCTGAGGTAGACAGATAAAAGCTACATGGTGATAGTCTGGGTAAACAGCCTAGATGTACTTGATCCTGGTGCATTTTAACTTCAAAATTACAACAACAAATATCTGCCCTCTGGCTATTACCATGTACTAAATGAAATCAAGTAGTAATACTTCACAAATTCTTTATGACTAGATAATAAAAGAAAAAAATGTTCTGCAGTTCATTATTCTGCAAGCAGTAATCAAGAAATTGTTTCCAAGGGCTGAAGATTTTTTAAAATAAGAGAACAGAAAAAACACTCCCAACTCTCAGTGATTTCTTCCAACCTCTTACCTTAATTGTTCTGTCAGCAGAGCCAGTAACAAACCACTGATTTCCTGGTTCTACTGCAATACATCTCACCCACCCCAGGTGACCACTGATAACCTTTAGAAAAAAACAAAAATTTTTCTAAATCAGAAGTAAACAACACACATACATCTATCGATATAGTTTTCATTCTCCAAACTGGAACTTGTTAGTGTTCACCAACAAATGCACGCTCCTCAAAAAGGTGAAATGTGGCATTAGTCCTGAAGAAAGCTTGATTTCTATACTTCAGTTAAACAAAAAGACCACTAGAAATTCATGTCATACACTAGACTTGGGGAACTTGCTCTACAGAAAGACCCTGTTCGTATAAGCAACTTTCTCAAATCCTTAATGAGTCTGTAACACTGGCTAAACACTTGAGGCTTTGTAGAGAAAGACACTATTTAAGCACAAGTTCCTTATGCTGCTGTATAGTGCTTATACAATAATAGTTAAAGAACAATTATATAAAATCTTGACTATTAAATTACATTGCCATATAACAGCTACCTCTTAAAGCATGCCACCACCTCCTTTTCCTTCATGTTGGAGACCTTCAGGTAACAAAATCAGTACTGGAGGTGGATCTCACCAGAAAAGAAAAGCTCTACGGATACATGGCTTGCTTACAGCAATCTCTCTGTTTCTCTGATTTCTCCAAAGTCAGACAGCTAAAATCAAAACCCATAGCTGTTTCCACTGGATGTCAAACTTCATGTACTGTCACACAGCTCATTTAAAAAAAAAAAAATTTAAAACACACCAAAAGTTCTTAAGCAGAAATAAGGCAGAAATACTTTGAAAAGCTGAGGTGGATTCTTCTGACTAGATGAGATCACAGAGCTGTCTAGATTTCTTCATAGTCTAGGAATAGAGGCATTTCCAGGTCAGATATCTAAGAAACAAATTCTCTGACCTATTTTAAGTCCCTAACTTTCACAAATTACTTTAAACTCAGCTTCAGAAGACCAGTTAAAATGTAGATCTTACGCCATAGATTAAGATGAAACCCACATTTGGTGGTCCAGCTATGCTTCTACTTCTGAGTTGCTTGAACAAGCTTTTGACCTGTTAAACAAGGATTTTGACAGCAAACCTGCACTAAAACTACTGACGTGTGGAATCAGTACAGTGACTTGAACTGTATTTATGTTCTCCGAAAAGAAAGTGCCACAAGTAGTCATTTTTCATTTGTTTATCTTAAATCTTTTGTGGGTTTATTTTGGTGCCCTTTTTTTCAAACATTTGCCTTAATTTTTGTATAGAGCACATTCTAATCTGCTGTATTTAGAAAAACTGTTTGACACGCTGGAGGGAAGGGATGCCATCCAGAGGGACCTGGGCAGGCTTGAGAGGTGGGTCCATGAGAACTTCACAAGGTACAACATGGCCAAGTGCAGGGTCCTGCACCTGGGTCGGGGCAACCCCCAGGATCAATACAGGCGGGGGGATGAAGGGATGGAGATCAGCCCTGTGGAGAAGGACTTGGGGGTGTTGGCTGATGAGAAGCTCAACATGACCTGGCAATGTGCACTTGCAGCCCAGAAAGCCAAGTGTACCCTGGGCTGCATCAAAGTGTGACGAGCAGGGTGAGGGAGGTGATTCCCCAACTCTACTCCACTCTTGTAAGACCCCACCTGGAGCACGGTGTCCAGCTCTGGGGCCCCCAGCATAAGGACGACATGGACCTGTTGGAGCAAGTCTAGAGGAGAGCCACAAAAATTATCCAAGGACTGGAGCACCTCCCCTATGAAGACAGGCTGTGAGAGTTGGGATTGTTCAGCCTGGAGAAGAGATGGCTCCGGGGAGACCTTATAGCAACCTTCCAGTACCTGAACAGGGCCTACAAGAAAGCTAGAGAGGGACATTTTACACGGGCATGTAGTGGTAGGACAAGGGGTAATGGCTTTAAACTGAAAGAGGATAGATTTAGATTAGATATAAAGAAGAAATTCTTCACTATGAGGGTGGTGAGACACAGGAACAGGTTGCCCAGAGAAGTTGCAGATGTCCCATCCCTGGAAGAGTTCAAGGCCAGGCTGGAGCTTTGAGCAACCTGATCTAGTGCAAGGTGTCCCTGCTCACGGCAGGGGGGTTGGAACTAGCTGATCTTTAAGGTCCCTTCCAACCCAAACCGTTCCATGATTCTACGATATATTGCTTTGAGCTCAAGTTTTTTCAAAAAACTACTTTAAGATAAGCCTTAAGATTTATGACTAATACAGCATTCACGACTCTTCTGAAGATTTAAATGCCTACATATGGTGCTATATTTAGATAAACAGTGCTAAAACAATACAATTATACTAGAGAATGAGATTTTTTTAAATATCAGGAAAGCCCAACATTCCTAAAATATTCACCCTCAGACAAAATATGAAATTGCCTAAATTTCATAGTAAGAATCAGCCCCTTAGAGAAATCAAAGAAAGAAGATATGTACACATTCAAACAGATGCACCTGAGAAGTCAGAGGTCTGAACCAATACACATGCTTAGAGATTTCCCCTTCAACTCAGCTCCCCCACCATGCTCGTCACCAAAATGTTTAAAGATGAGATGAGATTTTTGGGAAATGGCTATTATTACTCCCTAAGAAAATTAAAAGGCAAATTAGATCAAGTCAAAAACAAGACCAGAAGTCAGGCAATCGAAACTGCAGAGGTAATTTGTGATTGAAGCATTCAGCATTTTTCCCCCCACTCATTTTCACAGCAATTAAAAGAAGTCAGCTAACTCAGACACTGACTCCTTGAAGTGTTTTTGGAGACAATTTTTTTATGTTAGCGTTGCTAGAGTATTTGTTTAGCCTGCCATTAATTTCAAATTTTGCACTTTTTCTTTGAGTTCCTCTACCAAAGAATCTGACTAGAAAAGAAAAAACCAAATTCTTTAATGAATTTATCATACTACAGCTAAACCTATATAAACAATTTACTAAATAGAATGAAGAGTGTTTGTAATCCAATCTCTTTGTTATTTAAGGAGTGTACATATATAACTCACTTTTCATTTTATTTCATTTTTGTGAATGAGGAGCAAAAATCATGCTTTGAGGCCTCTATGGAACATAAAATAGTAATTTACTTTCATAGGCATGTTCACGTCATATATTCGTAACTTACTCTGTACAGTTTCCAAGGTGGATGCCACTGAGGTTTGGGCATGGTGGGAGCCTTCTTTGCCATTAGTGCAGAATTTTTGTTTCCACCAGCTTCCACCATAGCCTGTAAGTTAAAAGGAAGATTACTTTAATGCTTTATAACTTACCTCTTTGCCTAAAACACTACGTATTTTTTACATTACGTGCAACAAACTCACCACAGACATCCCAGGAGGCTGTGAACGCTCAGATATTCCAGCATGCCTGTAAATATCACCAACGCCAGCAGCTGTCCGATTTGCATCCAGCCTAGGTTGAATGAAAATGGTTGATGGTTTGGAATAATCTTTGTCTTTCACTGGGTAAGTGATAAGGTATGACGGGGCTGCACCCAGTCGAGTATGGTACACCTCTAAGGATGGAGACTCCACAACCTCTCTGGGCAACCTGTTCCAGTGCCTGACCGCCCCAAGGTAAAAGTGTGCGAGGGATTTTAGATGATGGTCCATGTAGGGCCACGACGGAAGAATTACAAGCTGAACACAGCTTTGAGAATGTGACCTTAAAGAAGGGAACTGGGAGGATTGTTATTGAACAATATGTTGTTGCAATCCAGGAGCGCTGTTAGCTGTCAGAGCATGGACTTGGCAGGCCTTGTTGCATGTGCTGACCACGCGTACGGCAACACCTAGTCAGTACTTTTGCACTGAACCTGCTGAGGGTATAAAAAGGGGCGGCTCAAAGCAGAGAGAGAGAGAGGACACAGAGCACACCCTACGAACAACAGGGGACTCCCTGAAGGTGCCACGCCTACCTCCCTTCTCTGTGATGACCCCGCTAATGGTCACCGTCCTGCTCAGTGGTGTCTCAGGCATAGTCGGGTTAGACTCTCACAAAGTGAAAACAATATGCTAGTAACTGCTTATGCAAGGCTGTAATAGAGCAATAAATACTGTTGTGCTTTTCCAATATCATGTGTTGGGTGAACTGTGTTTAGGAATCCTGTGAACCTGCTACAAAAAGACACCCACAAACAAAACCCCACTTTTTCCTCTTGTATCTAGACAGAATTTCCCTTGTTCCAACTTCCACCCATTGTCTCTTGTGACATCCAAGAAAAAGTGTACAGAAAAATTATGCCTGGCCACACTAAAAGTAGTTTCTTTAAATATTTTATAAGTTAGAATATTCAAAATACTCAAAGTAGCTCTTATCCTGACTTCTGTATTTTGCCCTGAAATTTCCATAGATTACAAAAAGCATAAATAAAGTAACGCAGCAGTACCTGGACTGAGAAGCAGGAAGCGCTACGGCTAAGGACTGTGCTGCAGATTCACTAGGCATCCTCTGGACCTTAGTATCTGCTGTCAGAGCCACACCTTGAAAAAAAAGTAACACAGCAAAAGCAGAGACGACTATTAAAAAGAAAATCCAGAAAAGTATATTACATAAGCACATATATACACATACACCTGCAAAGGAGGGCTTGTCAGACACCTGTAATAGTAAATCGCATCATTCAATGACACTGTTTTCACATGCGAGCCAAATCTACTGAACTTTTTATTTTGGCCCAAATCCTTTCCACCTTGATTCTACTACATACGTAGGTACACAATTTCTAGAGCAGAAAACTATTATTCTGTCACTGGAAACAAAAAAAAAGCCTAACTGGGAACAGCATTCATCTTTTTATCCAGCTTCAACTGCTATGGAAGTTACAAAAATAAACATGATCTTGAGAAGTATTTGCTAACTTAGGTTCTTCAGTGCAGTTTATTGTGTCATCTGTATGTGGTGGTTGGCATCATGCAGTGGTGGCAGAACTACAAAAGTTTTAGCCTTACTGAAGTGAGAATTTCGGAATTACAACTTAATTTATAACCTCATCCTAACAACAGCAGGTTGCTTCTTTAAAAAAATTAAAACTCTATGTAAAGTGTAGCTTTGGTGCAGACTGGCAAATTTACTCCTCTGCCATTTCTCTATTCTTTTCCCAACCAAAGTTCTGGTAGTTGACAACAAAGATGATATTTGGGTGAGATGCCCAGTTTAAAACCACACAACAGGAATCTATTAAAAGAACACTGAACTTGATGAAATCTCCATGAACAAGAGTTGTCCCCACAGTTAAGTCAACTATGCACTTTTTTTAAACGGCTGAGGGTCCATTGAACACTCACATTTTTTAACTTACAAATCAAGCCACAACACATTTCCCACCATACTTGTAATAAACTTAAGTACTAACAGTAGAAGACCAACAGCTAAAACTGAACTGCTGCAAGGAGAGAGGACTGATCAATAACAGTAACAATTAGCAATGGCCAATGTAACAACGCAGAAACATACCCTTCCAAGCACAGCCAAAACCAAATGACACTAAAATTATTAGACCCTAATGTCTCCTTCTCAGAGCAAGGTGGCAATACCTACACCTTTCTGTTCTGGTGACGAAAATCAGGATACATTCCCTCTTTTCATTCAACTTCTGTCTTGCTGGAACCCCCACTCCTTGTTCACAACAAAATTCTAAGAGCAGCTCTGCCTGGGGGCACCAGAGATCTGTGGGTCTTGGCAAGCTCTCCAAGAGAAAGGGGACCACAATCCAGAGAGGGGATTCCTAGAACATTTTTGTGATGTTACCACAGGAGGTGAAATCTCAAAAATGAATGACCAACTCACATCAAGCTCACGTCTGCTGAGGTTTAGTGAGAGGACACTGCATCTGTACCTAAATCCTCCTCCTACCCCAAAACATTTGTCAGTCACAAAACTCTGCATTGATAATATGAGAGACTTCAATGGCATTTTCCACTACTGCCAGCCACAGATTCACAGTAAGAGGAAGCCTGCTCCTGCTAGGACAGAGGATGCCTAGCTCTTACAGGAAGGCAAAAATCCCAGGCAAGCACTCACAAAATTGTACTTACCAGGACCAGGTGGGTATGGATGTGTACCAGTTATCAAATACTCAAGTTCTTGTCCTAAAGAGCAACAAAATGTCTTATTAATGATGACATTTTATACTGCACTGCAAATGATGGACTCACACAGGAAACACAGGAACACAGAGCAGGTCATACATAGAAGCAATTGCTGGTTTCTGCTGCTAAGGTACTCGCTTAGACATTTCTCACCTTCATTAATTTCATTTGTTCTGGTTAACTCACTTTTCCAGAGCTTACGAGTAAAATAACATTTTCAAAATGGTGATGCCACTTATTATTAAGAGGGACTCACTCTCAAGCGAAAAATCTTAATACTGCCAACGATGCCTTTGAAGTAGATACCATGGAAAAGGATTCAAGTACACAAATAGCACGGGTGCCCGAAACCTAAGCTAGTCAAGACAACTGACTGTATGTGGTAACAGAAAAAGAGAAAGGCTCTTAAAAAATTTTGCATTATCTCTCAACAACTTTCACTGTCAGAATAGTTTCAAATAAAGTACCTCGGAAAAAAAATCTCAGCTAAAATAAGGTGGCATTTGGCATTCTTTAGAAGATAAGTTTCTGTATGGGATCTACCTAATACAGACACATTTTACATATAACCAAACAGAGGATGGAAAAACCCCAGACAATGAGTTTTCTGGTTTAATAGTTGCACAGCTAAAGAAAGTCCAAAAAAAATTATATGAAACAAAATTAAAAATAAACAAAATAACCACACAAAACAAAAAAGCACATCCTTGACCATCATGATTTTCTAAAAAGAAGAAATACACTACTGATCTCTTTCTAACATCTAAGTACAGCACACACTAATGCTGCCATAAAAATTGCTCGTTTTACTAATGAGGTTTAAAAAATTCACAGCATCCTATTACTCCTTTGTTTCAAAAAAACTTGTCCCTTGTTCTGAATCACCTCCTGTGGACCCTAGCAAGAAAAATACCAAACAATGAAAAAAATGGTATTTTGATTTCCATCTTTATCTCTGATAAATTAACATTGGACAGCATTCTTCAGATTTTACACCAGTGAGACTGTCACAGAAGACAGGACAAATATACCACTAAGACCAAACTAACCTTGATTTCCAGAATACTGTTTGTGTCCATAAGGATCCCCGGTGTTTGGGCCTCCTTTCTCTCTCAAGTTTTCTTTAAGAGTAGGCATGTGTAACACCGAGCCGTACTCTGTCCGCAGCTTGACTGCCATCTTTACTTTGTGACTGTTGGAAAAGTAAACCATAATACTGATGAAACCCCAATTTCTGAATTAAGTTTTGAAATATTTTAGAGGTTTTACACAACTTACTTCACAGCTCTAATGTTTTTTTTTCTTCCCTCAAGACTGCACCGTTAACTCTACAGAAACATCTGAACTTCTGACTCAGATGGAACTTTCATTAACATAATTCAAACTTTGAGGCATACTGGTAATCCACTGATTGCAGTACTTACCTTTCTTCATCTAGTGGGATAGGCTTGGCATTATCAGCTACAAACATATCATGGGTTCTCTTCAAAGATCTAAACACAAGTGTGTGCACAGAGTGCTTTTGGACTTCCTAAAATAAAGAAAAGAGTATTTAAATACATTTGGACATAACTAAATGAAAAATTGAAAGTGGAAACATAAATTGAACCGAATAGCAATTTCAGGCTTCAGTACTGTTAGATGATAGAGCACTATTTTGTTCACAGAAAGCACCGCTCTTCTTGGAAACAAAAAAATTAAGTTTCTGTTAACTGTTTTAATTCAGTGTTTACTCAAAATAACATTCCCTTTCTTAGAAACTGCAAAGCCTTTGAAAAACAAGCCAAAAACTTTGATCAAACTTTCTACACTGGCATCTACGTGACAAATCCATGAGCGTGCAAAATTTTTCCCTCATGCCTTCCAGTTCTGTTTTTATAGGTAGGCAATAAAGCAACTGATTCCGAAAACATTCCTATAAATTTCATTTCACCACCACCAAAAAAATAACAGGAGCAATAATCAGTTTCTGTGCACAGTGTCACTTCATGTAAGCACAGCACAGTTTAACGAAATAAAACTTGGGATCAAACCTGACCAAACTGGTTTCCTTTCATAATTTTTATTTGTTACTAAAATCAAAACATACTTTAAATCTCATTCAGGAACGAATAAGCAGCATTAAAAAGCTACCAACTGATATAGGATATTTGTTTATCAACAGCACAATTAAGGTTTTTTACTAACATTTTCCTCCCAAGGGACCAAAAAAACCAAAAATCATTAGAAATCTCAGCCTGCTTGCTTAGGTACAACACCAAGCTCTCTGCATGACTGTATTTGTTCTGTATGTCATAAAATGACAACAAGCTGGAAGCTATATCAATAACTTTCAGCACTTGATACCACTCAGCTGCCCAGTCTCCAAGATTCATTACAGATGCTTTTCCTGTTAAGACCTTTGTAGGTTCTATTTTCCTGCCCTGGAAGCTGTCCACTCACTGACCCATTTTGTGATGGCTGTTACCCCCTAACTCGGTAGCACCTACACAAAGTTTTTTTTTTGCTCTGACTCAGTGAGCTCCTACAACCTCCAGATATTAAGTGGTAAAACTAAAAAAACAAAACCCACCAACCAGCATTTGGAATTGGGTCAGAAATTTTATACAACTGGAGAAAGAAATAAGAATTACAGTAGCTAATTACTATTTAGCAGCAGCAGTTGAAACCACCACACTAGTAGATAAGACAATGCCTCCCCGACAAGGAAGAAGCATCTACAAATATTTTTTGACAGAGGCACCACTGTGTAAGAAACAGGCGTTACAGGGGGCAGCAGCCTTTGCATCTTCTTCCACGTTGACAGCAACACTTGCCTTTCGAAGCGCACGACATTCACCCCACAGTAACTACCCCACGGCCTATAAAACCAGTGGCCTTCTCCCCAGCTCTGCTTCCGAGCCCTCGCAAAAAAGCTACCGTTTTCCTGACTAGCTGACAAAGCCAACAGGCCACCGCGGGCTGGGCATCACCGCACCGCCTCCCCAGCCCCCAGCCCCGATTCCCTCCCCGCCGTTAAGCCTGGCACAGCAAAACGGCCGCTCGCTCCTGCCCCGGACCACCGAGCGCAGGGCCCCGCACCCCCGCCCCCGCAGGCAGAGGCCCTCACACCGGCCAGGAAACACCTCCGTCGCCTCCCGTCCCCAGAGCGGCGCCTCCGCACCAGGGCGGGTGTGAGGCGGGGGGTGTGCGCGCATCGCCCGGTGGCCTGGCACAGCTTCCCGGCGCCGCCACGGGCCCGGCCCAACCCGCCCCGCTGCCCCGGCACCGCTCCCTTGTCTTGCCCGGGGAGCCTCAACGGCGAGGCAGGGAAGAGGTGAGTGGCCCAGCGGCGTGGCAGGACGCGGCGGGCACCCCAGCCCCTCGCCTCACCTCCGCCATGGCGCCGGCGAGCTCCCGCCGCTGCGGCTCCCGGCAAACCGATATGGAGGCGCTTCCGCCGCCCGTCCCGCTCCGCACCGGAAGCGCCGCGCCGCGAGCGTCCGCCAGGGGCGGGATCGGCAAAAGGAGGCGGGGCGGGGAAGGGGGCGGGGCCGAGAGCGGCGGGGGCGGGGCTTGCCGGGGGGCCGGGGGTTCTAGCCCCGCGGGTGCCGGCGGGGCGTGAGGCCCGGGCGGGGGGCGGTGCCCACGCGGGACACTAGGGGCGTCCCCCGCGACGTCAAAACTGCAGTAGCGGGTACCGGCCAGAAGAGCGCAATATTCCGCTTTCTGAAAGGCACCTGGCGCTTTACCAGGCCTGCCCCGGAGCGATGAGGGAGTAGCTGGCGCCCACGCAATGGTTCCCCAGGCTGAGGGCTTGAATGTGCTCTGGTCAGCCTGATTTTGTAGAAATCCTTGGCCTTTGCAGTTGTTTTGGGTCGTGCAGCTACAGCTTTTAAGTGTTGTTTTCTTCGTGAGTTCTCAAGGATAAAGCCTGTCCGGGGAACCACACACAGTTAGAGGGATGTGGAAAAACAGGACTGAAATGCAACCTCTAAACAAGAGAAAACAGTGCGGTACGGGATGTTAACCGTTATACCTGATAACTGTCCTTCGGAAAATGCACCTTTAGGTCCACAGGACCTCCTTTCAATGAAGACTGGTGTTGTGCATGAATGAGCCGGCAACCCCTGTATCTGAGGGCAAAGCACATGCTGTGAAAGGGCGGGGGGCTATAGTTCTTTTCAAAATGTATCCTGATAGTCCAGCAGAGTTTTCACTTGCCTTCATAAACAGAATAACCAAATGCATATGTGCAAATTGCAAATGGGCACCTCCTTTCTTCACTTATGCTCATCTGCTCTTAAATTTAGGAAGTCTTGTCCTCACCAGCTAGAGCTGGGATTTGGCAAGTGTATCTTTTGCAGCCACACGGTCGTGTTGCTCTTCTTTACCCCTACACCAGCCACTTACTACATCTGCCTCCGTGCCTGAGCCGTGAACAGTTTGCAGACTGATTTGGGCTAAAAATAGTCGAGTGCAACACCTGTTTGTTCACACCTATCCTCTTCATTGGCCACAGGATGGCACCAGCCTGGGTTTATTTCTGGCACGTGAATTGCCTGCTTGACATAATGACCATCCCTTCTCTTTTCCAGAGCTGGTGGATTGTTTCTGGTGGCTGCACTTGTGGTTTATATTTAGTCATTCGAGATACAGGGATAGCTAGAAATGTGCTCCAAGTGGCTATGATCCCCAGTGCCTGGTCTGGGGTTGAGATGTCCATTACGTTGTACCGCCAACAGCAGAGGAGCGTTGCCAGCTTGGTTTCAAGCCAAACTAGCCAGGTTTCATGTTTAACATGAGGACCTATTTCAGTAGTCCCACTGGTGACGCTGGGGATCCCCACTGGGTTTCAGAGCTTCCAGTAAAGGTCAGCGTGGCACCTCGAGGAGGGGGAGCAACGTCTGTCCTTGCTTAAAGTGCAACCTAGAGTGCAAATTCCATGGGGCAGTGTGTCCAAATGGGGCAAGTCTGTTGTGTCCTCCTGGGGTGGTGAGGTTAGACTGGAGGTACACAAAGTTTAAAAGGAGGTATTGGGGGCAAGGGATTTCGAACAGGTTATTGGGTTGGTTTTTTTTTAAGTTTACACACAGGGTAATGTGTGCCTGGTGACTGGTTGGTTGACTGACTAGTGGATTTGATGTGTGGAAATGGTTTAAGGGCTAATCTCTGGCAACATATAAAGTATCATGATACAGTTGTTCCCTTTCTATTGTCTGTTGAAAGAAATCAGGCCTATTTTTACTGCCTTTTTAAAGGAAAGCAAATTTGAAATAGAGATGCTTATAGCAGTCCCAGAAAAAAACTCTCCATTTATATTTTGTAAGAAAACTTCACTTATATGTGCTGTTTATTACTATCATTATTAGTGTTCACCCTGGCCTTGTAGTTGTTCTCATTTTTTTACAAGTAAATAGTCCCCTCAGCAATTTATCATCCTAGCTTATTTCCTGGTGTCCTTGTAATGCTTTAGAAGATCAGAGGACAAATTAATCTCTGTAATTATTTCTTTTTTTCTAGAAGATTTAGTCTAAGGTGAAATTTAGTCCCAGAACTTCAATAAATCATGTCAGCAATATTAATGCACTTTTAAAATTATTTTGTTAAATGCAGCAACTTGATGTCTTCTTGCATGTCAGCTACATTCACAATTATGGAAACAACAAACTATGTAATTTTTTATAAATTACTATTTAGAAGAAAGTGACTAGTAGATTGCATGTGCTTTTAGTGCTGTTTTAAGGCCAGAGTGAACAGCTCCACTCACTAATATTCAAGAACTTACTTGCTCCCAGAACAAGATAGCATTAATTCTCATTTATGAGAAACCTTTGAAGTAATATTTGTTACCAGTAAAAGCAAGAAATTAGGATGTTCACCTCACCAGAGGCGAACATTTAAGGTCATAGTATTCTTTTCATGTATGACACTATTACACCACTAGTTATTTAAAAGGACATTTCTAAATCAACTGCCAATTTTAAATTTAATTTAGTAAACATTGCAGTTCATTGTGGACCAAGAAGGTTCTGTTCCCCCACTCCAAGACCGCCTCGGAGGCACATTCACCTCTGAAGAGCCATGATCCAGTGACCGTGACTCATCTGACATCGGACAGGGGTTTGTGTAAAGAGGGTTGCACCACTGACAGGCAGGTCGGCACAACAAACACAAGGGGCAGCAAGCAAATAGTCATTCTTAAAAACGCACACACACGCTTCTGCCAGTAAGTGCCTTTTCAGTACAAAAATACTGTAAAAAGGGATGTCCTGGAACATCATCAGGTCCATGTTGTATTATTACAGTTCCTAATAGCAGGTGTGTTATGGTATCACTGCCACGTTAAGTCCAGGAACAGCTTCTCATTAACCATATCAGTTGGAGGAGGGAATATGAAGAAAAAAAGATTAGGTGTCCTATTTTGAAGAGAAAGCCTCTTCAATACATATTTTAGAAGAAATTTAAGCCATGGTTTTGATTGTTCATAAGTCTTCTTTCAATCCTTAGAAAGTATCAGCCTAACTGTAATGGTTGCAAGCACGAGAGAAAAATCACATCTCATAGCTGGAGTGCTAACTAATATAGATTAAGTTCTGCTGCCAAAGTGTTTTTCTACATATATTTGCAAGTACAGATTGCTCTGTATGCGATTCCAGATTTAGACTGGTTTTTTGCTGATAAAACTCTCCAGGCAAAACCTTTGCAGTGCAGACAAGTCCTCAGCTTAGCAGCTGAGCAGCCGCATGATCCCCATCCTGGGGCATCTGCCCATTTGACACAAAGCCGCAAACCTGCTGTGGTATGACATACGTATGTTGTTCATGGTAAATCCCTAGGGAGACACAACCACCCAACTCTCTTGGGGAAGGCAATGAAAAGTACTGAAGCTGGGAGGGTCAAAGGCTGAGTTTCACAGGGGAAGTCCCATCTGAAGCCTGGAGGTTTCCCGTGCTGGGGCTCTGCAGCAGGCTTGGGGGTCCCACGCCAACCCCCATCATCTGGTCCCTGACACCTTCTGCACAGATGCAGATGTGTTTCTTCATAGGGGGGTGAAGATTACTTAATGACTGAAGAAGGGCACTATAAGTTACTGCAGAACATGGTGATGGTTTCAGAACAGATTTAGGACAAATATTGTACATTTAATTAAGATCTAATTAAGATTTGTTTGGACTGAGCCAGGATTATTTAGGACTAAGTTTCTAGCTCAGGACTAGTGAAACCTTGTTTCATTTCCACTGTACTGTGAGCTACCTGTGAGTCCTGGGCAAGGGTTCAGCATCACAATGTCCCTTCCTTATAGGGAAGATGAGGGTGACTGAACTTTCCTCAGAGGTACATGGGGGTGAAACTGCATTTAAGGTTAGGAGATGCCTGGAATCAGTGATAATACCCTATCCAGCATCTTCAAGTGGAAATATCATATTAATGACATCAGTTTTGGCCTTACACACATTTCATTAATGCCTGTAGGAAGGAGTTTGTGTTCTTCCAAATCTAATAGTGTTGGTGATATCCTTATGCAAGGATTCAAATTCAGTAGAGTAAGAGCTCCTTGAGCCACGGCTGATTTTGGTCCAAGCTGTTTAATAATTAAACCAGCCAGGTTAAACAGTTTTCATATTTCGGGAATCTCCATTTAGTTTACAAGAGCTCTGTAAACATGTATTCTGCTTACATGAATACAGGAAAAAGGCCTAAACCAAGCAATTTTAGTTGTCCTCATCTCTGCTTATCACAAAATCTCCCGCTCCATCAAGTTGGTCTTTGAAACGGAACCTCAGCCCGTGGTTTGCATCTCTTCATGTCCTCAGACATTGACATGAATGACTTCAGAAAAGTGTGCTGGCCCTCACTTGGCACATTTTATTTAATTCAGTATATTATGACCATTTATAATGCACAAGAAAATCACAGGATATGCAGATGCTGAAATGTTAAAACTCTGCTAATACGAGAGCAGTGATATGCCACATTCTCAAAAGCATCAGAAAGCATGTTTGAGTATTCCAGTATGATTACAAGTAACTTCCTGCTGTATTCTTTTAGAAGATTATTTCAAATATTTAAGTAACGTTTATGACATACTTTTTGTATTAAAAAAGGAAAACAGCTAATTAATATGTAAAATGTAATTATTTTAATTCATTTGCAATGTCATATTTCTAAAATAATGAAATAGCATTGTTTTATGCTTACAATATTAATCTGACCTTTAATTAGAGCTAAACAATGTTTTCACACAAAATTATTAATGTCATGTACATAATATACTCTTTTTTTATCTTGTACTTAAAGAGACACAAAGGATTGCATACCTCTCCAGGCACCATCAGAACTATTTAGAAGAATGTAGCAATCTGTATGATCTGCGTTTATGTAAAATTTAATATGATATTTCTGAAACATTCAAATTTTCAGCAGGGAGGAAAAAAAGGAGGTCACAGGCTGTGACATCTGACCGTGTTTCTTTTCTTTGGATATTCACCTTTTCAGCTGTTTTAAAAGGCTTGTGATTTTTGAGAAAGTGGTAACCTTGTGTAATCTGAGCAGGAGGTACGTTTAAGGATTTAGATGTTTATTTGATGCCAGCATCAACAGAGGTCTCTGGGACATGTAGATAAGAGTTGTCCAGAGAAATTGCTCAACATCAAATGTATTCAGCCATGCCATGAAGAGAAAGGGTGAATATTAACAGAGATACTGTGATTGCTCAGAAGTGTTGGACCTATCACTGCCAAGCTGGGAAATGAGGGTTGCCACCTGTATATATAGGAAGAGAGGGGACCTCTCCCTGTCAGAGCTGCTGGTGGGAGAAGGTCACTGAGCAGCTCAAGCAAGTCAGCACCATGAAACTGCTCCTGCTCTTCCTGCTCTGTGTTTTCTCCGTTAAATCCCAGGTCTCTACTGACTATGATGATGAGGTTGTAATACTTATCATAATTAATAACACTAATAAGAGTAAAAATGATTAATTTTATTTAAGTGCATGCGTGACTTATCTTATGTGAGTTAGCTAAGGTAGAAGCTGTGGAGGAAAATGATGCAGTGCATGTTCTTTTTCCACTTGAAGTGTTCAAAGAAATAACATTTGTATTATTTCTTTGTGTATATGCAACTGCACAACAGTTATTTTCTAGTTTTGGATATATTTTCTTCCTATTTCTTTTCTTTCTGTGTAGGGAATGAAGAATGTATGACGGTAAGATTTGTTATTTAGCTGAATTTATTTAAGGATATTGATTTACCAATGTTGGCATACAATGTTGAAGACAATTAATTTATCAGGTGCAAAAAAAGTAGAAATATGTAATTAATCATGTCCTGTCTCAAAGACAGTAAAAACTTTTCTATGGATTCAGTAGACATTGAAATAAAAAAAAAACCAAACTGCCATATCATATAGCTTTACATTTGAAATGGATAGATAACAATTGTTAAACAAAAAGGCAAACGAGGGTCAATCTAAAATAACAATTTAACCTATATTTAGTTTTAAGTAAAATATTTTAATGGGAAATACAATCTAGAATCTCAATACATTTTTTATATTTTTAAAATCCCTGCAAAAATTAAAAAGGTCAGGGTGATCAGAAATTATGTTTTTTTCTGTTATACGATCTAAGTGTTTGTGTCTGTACATTGCTGATAAGACTACTATGCTAAATCATTTCCAGCAATTTCGTGATTTGTATGCTGCCTACATTTGAAATTACTTGACGCCTCTGACCCTGGATCCTCACAAATGTTTGTTATTTGTAGCTAAGTCTGAGTGGGATTGGAGATTGTCGAAGATTTCGATCCAGTTGTTCAAAAACCAATTAATTCAAATGGTTTTGTTTCAACAGCCACTTAGGAATAAAGCCTGTTTTCCTTGCTCAGCCTCTTAGACTTTCTTGTTTCTGGCAGTGATGGGGAGTGTATGCATCAGAGAGACTTTAAAAGCCTACCCTGAGAAACGTTATTGAATGGTTTTCCTAATTACACCAGTTAATAGCTGGCTTGTGGCCTGAGACCTGATAACGTATTTGACTGTGGCCTTATTTTCTGAGACCTTACAAATTTTCCTGTAGCCCAGTGAAAAATTGGGACACTGATAACATGATGATGAATGTTCTTCTTAGCCCTTTTTTTTTTTAATGTCCTACTACTTCAAGTTTCATGGTGCTTAATGGCTCTGAGTGGCTCCATAAACTTTGTTCCTTTGTCTGAATGAACTACTGAAATGCCGTTTTGCTTTGGTTTGGAGGCTTTTTAGTTCGTCTATATCTAGGTGGGAGGAGTGTGACTAGTCTTACAAGGGAGGGCATAGCAATGACTTTTACATAATGTCAGTATAATATTTCCATTATTGCTTTTTTTCATTCCATTCCATGGTTTTCTTTGCTGTTTAAAATACCAAAGAGTGCTGAACATATGCCTCCACCCTATGCATAGCATTTTACAATAGCAATCCCAGATTTAGAGTTTCCTCCCTCCCGGCTTTGCAGGAGAGCAACCCTCAGCCTGGTGTTCGAGGCCACCGACCCCTGGACAAAAGGCGGGAAGCGGCCCCCACGCTCCGACCCGTGGCACCTCCCATCAGCGGAATGGGATACCAGCCCCGGCCCCCAAAGTGGGCGAAGCCAGGTGACAAAGAACAAATCATCTACCCTGACGCTGGTGGCTGCAAGCATGCTCTAGAGGAGCTGGTGGGTGTCTGCCGGTTGACGCAGCTGATAGCAGACTGTTCTTTTCTTCTAGTGTGCCCAACATGGAGTGTTCTTCGACAAATAAGGGACAGTTGTTCATTTAAAGCAGCCCAACTTGACGTCTTTTTGCTTGAGTTTGGTAGGACTGCATTCAGAAGAGTAATGCCATAGAGTCGGTGGGATTAGTCAGAGTCAGACAACCTGCAGAGAAGATGAGATGAGATTTGAACCATAAATGAGGGAAGGAAGCATCTGTGGGTTAGCCTGCACTTCCCTCATTGCTTTGCATAGGTAACTATTAAGGACAGAAAAAATCTTTGCAGAAGCGCTGGCTTGAATTTCAGATAATCTCAAGGAAACCTAGGGACCAAAAGCAATAACCTCCTATGTCTTTCTTAAAATTTGTTTCAAACCATAATTATGGTCAGTCACTGCCCCATCTCTTACAGAAGAGCATGCAAGCATGCTGAGATCTAGCATACTCCTTGCTGCCTTGCCGTAGTCTATCGCACTGCCCCGTCTGTGCTCTCCGCCAGAAAATGCAAGCTGTAACCATGCTGAGAGGCATCGTAGCGTATGAGAGCAAATTTGAGTGTGGAGGCTGCCCACAAATCAAGCCTGTAAAAGCTTAACAACAAATGCGTGATTGTGATAAAGTCCCACTACTGCCTGGGTATTTCGGTTCTCACACAACTTCAGAACTTCCCACCTCTTTTTAAAACACTGCTGTCCTTGACAGCACAGTGCTTGTTGCAGAAGGAATGGTGCTCAGCTTCTTGAGATTGTAATTTTTTTAATGAGATACATATAACAAGGTGTAGAGAACTGAGGCTAGTGAAAGAGGAAAGGGGTAGATATGAACATGCACAGGCACCAGGTAGTTCCTGACAGGCTTTAAACATAGTTCAGGAGCTTAACACCATGAACATTTAATAGTGAAGAAAAGAGAAGAGTAGACAGTGGACCAAAAAAGGGTGAAGAGAGAGGGCTTTTCCCAAGAACTTCCACAAAAGAGTCTGCCTGGGGGTCTCAGGGCTCCTTCCTGCCCTTCAGCCTGCAGCTTCTTTCTAGAAGTTAAATGTCTTGAGTCCTTATCTAGGTGATTAAATATCTGGTCTCACATTGCTAACTATTCAGTGTGTTCAAAGGTATGGTCATTCGCTGGTGGGATTAGAAACTTTTTATCTTGACTTTTAGTCACAGTCTGTTTTATTTTTTTTTAAGGGAGTGCTGTGTCCAACTGGATGTGAGCTGCAAACTACACTGGTAAAACAGGAAAAAAATGTGAAATCAGTTGTTCGTGATCTAAAGGACAAAGTGAGCAAACTGTCTGAAACCTCTACAACTTTCTTTGAATACGTGACTGTTCTAGACGATAAGTTGGTTAAGAGGCAAAAGCAAAGAAAAGGTAAGCTCTTTCTATGAATTATTTGTGTAAACAATATTGCAGCTCTATTGGCATTGCTACTGTTACTTGTTAATGGGACTTCTTAAAATAAATTTAAAATACAGTGGAATTTATAGCAAACCAGGATTCCATGACCATGTCCTCTTAAATCTTGAAAAAAATCCTTTGAGAGAGGTAAAGGAATGGTTCTCATACTAAGGCAAGATTCATATGAGGCCCCTAACGTAAGGTTCACATGTTCCCCCCTTACCTGCTTTCCTATGTCCATCCAATCCCTTTATGCCCAGCTCCTGGCTTGGCTAATTATAGTTCTTTGGCAGAATATAGCACCACTGATAAACCTACTAGCTAGCAAAGGAATGACAATACACATGTACCACTTTCCTGAGAATCTCTGCATAGTTTTTGCACATGGTGGAAAAGTAAGCAAAAGAAATGCATATCCTTTCTCCCTGCTAAGAAAACAAGTGGCTTCTCAAATTGTGCTTACAGATTGCTCTTCACTATTTTGTAACTGGAAAACATGTTGAAAACTAATCTGCTTTTCACCTCTCTGCTTTTCTAGACAACGACGATGTAATTTCTCAGTACAACACAGAAGTAGAATTGCATTATAGCTATATAAAAGATAATCTGGACAATAATATCCCATCTAGCCTCAGGGTCCTCCGTGCAATTGTGGATTCTTTACACAAAAAGATACAAAAACTGGAAAATGCCATTGCAACCCAGGTGGACTACTGCCGTTCGCCGTGTGTTGTTTCCTGTAACATCCCAGTGGTTTCAGGCAAAGGTACTCATTTAACTATAATGACAACTCTCATTTATAGCACTGTGCAAATTGATAGATACATCACTTGATTGGTGTCAATGTTCCTCTGAAGCCTGTGTCATTGATTAGCATAGCAGAAAAGATGGAAGGTGATCCTAAATGAAAAAATCTTTTATGGATGCCTGTACTGCTCAGACTGAAAATCCTCTTACCCAATATCAGTCTTCATTAGTGGCCAGTAACATTTTAAAGAAATATGTGTTTCAGGGTCTTTGTAAGGTGGAGGTGATATATTTGTGACTATCATAGCTGTACCCTTGATTTTTTTCAGTCAGGAAAGGTTTTTCTTTCACATGCTTGTCTAACTCAAAAAACCATTGAAAAGTGTTCAGTCTTCCATTACTTGGGTTTAGCTTTTAGAAATTCCTATTTGGAAAAGAAGGACGTGCAGGGGCACTGTTCTTTCTTTTCTGATTCTTTCACATGATGTATCACAGAAATCAAAATGAAAGTAGAAATAGATATATCTTTTAAATTATTCCCTTAAAATCAGCAAACTGAAGGGTAAGAAGATTGTTGAAGAAGTTCAGAGTTCTTTCAGTAACAGACTCTCTGGTTTATTCTTGCAGAATGTGAGGATATTATCAGAAAGGGAGGCGAGACATCTGAAATGTACCTCATCCAGCCAGATCCTTTCGTCAAACCATACAGAGTATACTGTGACATGGAAACAAATAATGGAGGTTAGTGTGAAATAACAATGTTTTAAAAATATTAATTAATGTGGATGCTATAAAAATTTTGTAATAGTAATTTGCATTTTATAAAAAACAAATATGGAGTTGTAACTTTTGTAATTACTTGAGAATTAAGTCTGACTCATTCAGAAAAGTTTTGTTGGTCATCTTCAGATGCACAGTAGGGTAATTCTATAATGAAAATGGAAATAAATAGTTGGGATGGGATTGGTAAATAAAAATGTATCTTACTATGATGAAAATGGACAATGTATGAGTGGGCACACAAGGAGGGCCCGGCTTGTTTCTTACTATGCTACTGTGCACTAAAGACAAGACTAGGGTAGTCCTTCAGGTTCTGCTTTTTCCACCTTTCCTTATGAAGCAAGGCACTACTTAAGTGTGAGTAAAAATGGCAAGGCTGGTAAGCAGTGAAACCAGTGGACCTGCTGCAAGGAAGCCATATGTTCTGCTCACCTTAAGATGAAGATAGAAGGGCTGTATCTTAACACTTCATGCTCCTTTCTCAATGGCAATTTAATCTAAATACTGTTGCTCCTGCAGGCTGGACTTTGATTCAGAACCGCCAGGATGGCAGTGTTGATTTTGGAAGAGTATGGGATCAGTACAAAAAAGGATTTGGAAATGTTGCGAAGAGCGGAGGGAAGAACTACTGTGATACACCAGGTAAAATGTTGAGCATGAAAAATGAAGAACTCTTCTTACTGAAACTCATATTTCTTGAAGCTCTTTGATTTTTCAAAATTAACTAACCCACTTTGGCAGACCTATAGGCAACTCATAAAGCTGCCAAGAAGTATATTGTGAAGTCTGTTTCACAGAGCTCTCACTTGTTGCTTCTCAGGTGAATATTGGCTTGGAAATGAAAAGATCAGCCAGCTTACCAAAATAGGGCCCACTGAAGTTTTAATTGAAATGGAGGACTGGAATGGCGATAGAGTATCAGCTCATTATGGAGGTTTCACCATTCAGGATGAAGGCAACAAGTATCAGCTTTCAGTTAGTAACTACAAAGGCAATGCAGGCAATGCGCTAATGGAAGGAGCTTCACAGGTGTATGGAGAAAACAGGACAATGACAATTCACAACGGCATGTTCTTCAGTACTTATGACAGAGACAACGATGGATGGTATGTACTTGCATTAGATATTTAAAATAAAAATAGACCTTAAAATGGAGATGAACATAGAATATTTCTCTAACTTGCTGTTAGTTTTCAAAGCATTTCATAGTACCCTAAAATATGTTTTATCCATGCAAGTTACCAGACAAATGTCCATGCGGTTCCCCTGATGTAGCCAAGTGCAGGTAAAACTATATATTAGGTTAGTGGTGCTCCACAGCCAAATAAGAAGCCAATTGATTCTATGAGTGATGTTACCACAGACAAACCAGCAAACCTGGATACAATACATTCATTGCCAGAGACTGATGGTGTCAGTGCTGAGGACCACTGTCTTACTTAAGTGGGAATATTGGTACTCACTCCAGTAACACATGATGGGTCCTGAGGAAGGAGACACGTAGCGTGTCTTGTTTAGAAAGTAAAATTCTGCCTACTCAGAAGACAGGAACTCCATTGTAAAGTACTTAATTTAGCACTGTATCTCTAAACTATGTGCTATGTATTTATCTTAATACCTGATTACATATTTATGAATAAATCAATTGTTTTGATTGGGGAAGATGTACCGTTCTCATTGGTTTATATCTTTAAATTGCATTGACGTTGCAACTGTCATTATGACATGCAAGTAATTGTAGTTATCAATTGGTAAACTAAAATGTTATTCCCAAAAAGATGCAGCTAAAATTTGACTTGTTTTTCTTAGCTGCTTCACCTTCCAAGTGCACTGTGTACCACTCGTTTGTGATGGTCCATGTTTCACAGAAAGTTCAGAGAGGATTTTAAATGTTTATTATGGTTTGAAAATTTCAGTACAGGGAGAGGTGTATGTACTCTGTTGATCTCTCTGCTTACAGTTCTTCTGTCGTTCTTAACACTTTCTTTTCCCTCATCAGGGTAACTGCAGATCCAAGAAAACAGTGCTCCAAAGAAGATGGTGGTGGATGGTGGTACAACCGCTGCCACTCAGCCAACCCCAATGGCAGATACTATTGGGGAGGTACCTACAGCTGGGATATGGCAAAACATGGTACAGACGATGGTGTTGTATGGATGAACTGGAAAGGGTCATGGTATTCAATGAAGAAGATGAGCATGAAAATCAGACCATACTTTCCACAGTAACTATTATCAAAATGTACAGAATCAGGGATTTTCTTTTAATATTTGTACACGAGTATCTTTTTAGGCATGGTATTCAGGCTTGTCTTTACATATGGCAACCAAATACATATGTATGAGCATATTGTGACCTGAAGTGAAAAGCTATGTCAACTGTAAATCAAAATCTGACCGATGAAAAATAACTCACAAGTGTATTTTGTTCCATTTTTCATTTGTTCACAAGACAGAAGTAACTCCTATACAAGAACACTGATAAAAAAACCCAAACCCCAACTTGTTTCACTCTTTTATAAAGGACTTCTATACCACATTTGAAGAGGGAGAGGGTTCTTTTAAAATGTTTTCTAAAAATTAAATAAAGCCTTAAAACTAAAGTTGTATTCACATGATTCCTAAGTATTTATGCATTATCCAGGGAAAAGCAAACACATTCCACCAAATCAGGGATGATAATTTTCCTTTATATCATGAAGGTATGGTAACTACCTGTGTAACAAGCTGAGAAGGAAAAAAGTTAAAAGATAGTATCTAACAAATGGGTAGGTCACCAGTCACTCAGTTCAAATCCTGTATGCTGGATAAAATATGCCCTTTCCTGGGACCTGACTCACATGCTGTGCCTCTTAATATCCTTTCCACCACCCTTTTTTTCATGGAATAAGATACAATATTAGACGACTGGGCTGGTATGTCTTTCACGCAATCACTATCATGGGTCTAGAGCAATTAGTGACTCCAACCATAGGGTAGGTGGAGGTTGGGTATTTCATTGAAGCTAGTGGTCTAGCTTCCTCTGTAGCCAGGAGCAGTGTCTGTCCCAAAGACAGGACTCCCCAACCCTGGTAGGCAGAATCAGCCATTTCTCAGAGGGGACTGCCTTCCTCCACAAAGGAGAGGACCCGGATCACTAGTGGTAGATGGATTCCCATCTGAAACCTCTCACATTTATTTAATCTGTGGAGTCCAGGAAGACAAAGAGGGGACATCGTGGCAGCATCTCACTACATGAGCATGAATGTTCAGCATCCTCACAGGCGGGCTTCCACAGAGGCTAGGGAACAAAACCACATGACATAAAGCAGAAGTGCCTTTTCCAAAAGCACAGACATTTCTCCACACATGGCTATCAAGATGTCTTTGCTCTTCAGCAAACTCTCCAAAAATGTTAGATAGTGGCTGTGTTTGAGAGCACTGAAAAATGTTTAAGTGAGCTGCTTTGCCAGTATTTGATGATATTGTTAAATGGTATGAAACATGCTGGCCAGTGAGATTGGAAGCAAGGAAGTTTGCTCATGCTTGTTTCTCAATAGAAGCACAGAAATATTAACCAGAGTAAATACTTGTGTAATTTGATGTCATAAAGTATACAGGTATATACAGCATGTTCTCATGTAAATGTGTAACCATTATAACTGTTTTTCTATACAGCCAGCTTTTTGCTAAAAAAGTGCTTACCACACACCACGAGCAAGTTGCTGACTTAAACCCTGTATCTGTAGAAGAATCCTTGTCTGACACATACCGAGAAACATTCTAAACCACGGTAATACATACTATAGCCATCCAGGTGCTCCTCATCTTGCTTGTGCTGGCTATAGTCATAACCATTTAGTGGTCACTAGAAAATAATAGCCTGTTTTGGGAATTGTATTTTGATGAGTTATCATGAACTGTGTATTTTGAAGCTACAGTATGCATGGTAAACTACCTAGAATTCATCAATGGGATGGAAGGTCTACCTTCATTTTTGTAAAATTAAAGCTTAGGAGATCCTTAAAAGTAAGTCCTAAAATGCATGCATCTCTTATCAAAGTGTACTCCTTGTTAGGTGTGAAGCAAAAGTGAGAACCCAAACCACCCACAGCTCTGCCTGAGAACTGACTCCTGCCACTGTTGTGCTCCCCTCAAAATGAAATTGAGAGGAGACAGACCAGAAGCGTGACTGTTGACCTTGATCAGGCTTTCACGGTTCATGTTAGTGGAGGCAGGAGTTCGTGGTGAACATACTTCTAAATTCTTTTACTTTTTTAGCACTCTTAAACAAAGTAAATAGTTCAACTTCTAAATATTTTTATCTCCAGTCAAGGTGTGAGCTGCCAAAGACATAGACATAGACAAAGACATAGGCAAAGCTTATATAAAAAGGGTTTTAAAATCAATATTTCCTTGAAAAGGTTTGTCAGTTATAAATAAGATGAAAGAACTATTTTGTTGATAATTAACCAGTGTTTATTTTTCATGCCACAGATGTGCTCAGTTGTCTTCAGATTCACAGGGTAAAGGTACACCATGCATACATATATAAAAAAATCTTTTTGACTTGTAGTCATAACATATATATTAAAAGCCTGTCCTTCTACAGTGTTTCTATGGGCCTGATCTTCATTCTCACAATTTTGAGGGAATAGTCAGAGGCTCTAAAGGGCAGCCAGACCACACCATTTTCAATCTCATAAGGAATGTTGTACCTGGGATCATAGTGGCCCCCCAGGTAGTAAATGCCATTGAGGTTGGCTGCCTGGCAGCTGTTGTACCACCAGCCACCCCCGTACATCTCTGCACAGCTCTCCTCCCAGTGGTCCTGGTCCCGATCGAAGGTGCTGAACCGCATCTGGGCATGGGACGTGTATTCGGTGCCCTCTTCCAGCCAGCCGGTGATCAGCGCATCCCCGGCAGTCCCCTCATAGGAGGACACAGCAAGGGCATACCCTTCTGCTTCAGACCCTACCTGTATGATATACTCTGCATACACAGCATTTCCATCCCAGTCCTCTAACTCTACCCGAAGGAGACTGCCATTCTGAGTCAGCAAGCGTATGTTTTCATTGCCCAGCCAGAACTCTCCTCGCCCTCTGCCATCCACGCTGCCGAAACCTCTCTTGTAGTCTTGCCAGGTCCGGTTAAAATTCACTGATCCATCCATTCTCTGTTGGATCAATAGCCATCCTCCCAAAGTGGTCTCTTGGTCGCAATAAACTGACAAAACCTTATTGGATCCCGCTGGCTTGATTTTGAAAATGCCACTTTTGGCACCAAAAGTGTGTTTCTGGCGGATATCATCACAGTCTAAAAAAAAAAGTTGATCTGGTTTGACAGGAGTTATCAGCAAAATTTAATAAAAGGTTCAGAGGAATCCAAGTACCAATAGGCCTGAGGAAAATTGTTAAACATGTCTTGGACAATGCTAGGTATAGTGACAGGCAACATTAAAAAGAATACAGAAAATTTACATACTTCTTAAATTGTGAATTGTCTATGTAATACCCGAGTATTAATGAAATATTTTCCTTTTTGTTTCTGAGGTGGCAACAAACAGACACAGTGCTTGCATTTTATCATCACACTGTTGTACTGTAGTATCTAAAATCAATGTGTCGGTTTGGTTATGAATGGAGTTTGGCTCACTACCTCAATAACTACTTCTGTGATGCCTGTGTACCTTTCCCAGAGTTGGCTGTCCTTTGCTTCACTTGTGCCGGTCTGAAGCTGCGTGCCTGAAAGTCTGGGGTATCCTCTGCACTCTGATCATGTTGCACCCCACCTAGCTGCTCAGTTATTTCACGGGTCTTTAGTGATTTGGATTCGAAAGAGGGGCCTCCCTTGTTGAAGTTGCTGGTCACTACAATCTCGGTGCGACTTTCACTGTCAGATGAGAATCCAGGTGGCCGAAGGTGAATTCCTCCAAAGTCATCTTCTTCCCCCTCTCCTAAGTCTACAAATATGTCTTTCCCCCCATAAGACCCTGAATGACTAGATGCTCCAGTAACTAAGTGACTACTACTGCCTCTGCTAGCTACGTGGCTGCTAGATTCACTGAAGTGCCTACTAGCAGTGGATGGAGAGCCAGGATAAAAAAATGAGCCTAGGTCTGTCCCACCAACATGGTATATGCTCCCTTCCCCTCCAACAGTTCCTGCTCCTGGTAAATAGGAGCAGTCTGAGCCATCAGAAGAAATCACTTTTTCAACTACTTCTTCTCTAGGGCCATCGGGGCCAGTGACAACTTTCTTGGTGGTAGTTTTGGTGCATCTACGAACAGTGGAGGAGGTTTTGTCTCCCAGACCAAGGGTTTCTCTCCCATGAGTAGGAGTAACAAATTTGGTGGTGTGTGAAGATCCAGCCCCCCTTGATTCTGCTGTGTGATACGAGCTGTCACCTCGGGATGGGGCCGTGTCTGTTTCTGACCTTTCTAATACCGCTTGCATCTGCCTCATGCTATTAATTACGTTCAGAGCTTGCATTTCTGGCATAGGCTTATGCTTAAAATGCTCAGGAACATTTGAGTCCTTAAGTGGCCTCATTTTCAGTGTACTCAAGGTGGTTGTTTGAAGCTCTGGGTGCAGGTCAATGGAATTGGCCTGGGTAAGCTGCTTCTGGATGTTGTCGTAGCTTTCTTTGTCCACCTGGTATTCAAAACTTCTACTGCAGGTTCCTTTGCAAGCTCGTATCTTAATATCAATATCCACCTACATAAACAGAGAGAAATAATTTGGTTAGGGAGCTTTCCTGAGTTTCTCAAGCGAGTTTGTCCTTTAACTGGACTGTGGAAAGTGGGAGCTGCCCTGGTACCTCCCACCTACAGCTGAGCTTTTCCAAAGCTCAATTTTTAAATCAACCCAGGGTGTATTTGTGCTTTAAATAAGACACATGCAATAGCACAGTGCACAAGCTCCATGGAGAAGTATGTTGTATCACATTCCAGATCTCTGCTCCCTTTATTCTTGGGGCATAGGGGTGTCTTCCTGGGTTTGGCAGAAGTGCTACAGATCAGGGCAGAAATGGGCCCTCCAAGGAGAGGGGAAAATACTGGACTTGTCCCACAGCCTGTCATGGCGCTGCTGTGAGGTCTGCCATCCTGGGGGTACCATTGCTTTCCCAAGTGATCCAAAAGCCAGATCTCTGATCCAGGGATCAAAATGGGCTTTTGAGCAAAACCACAGTTTGTGCCAGAACTTCTCCCTGCATTACCATCAGAGGAATCAGCTCCAATCTGGGAACACAGGCTCTAATGCCAGCACTGGCTGTAGGCAGCGGTGACAACACTGGGGAAGGACAGGGCATGTCCCCCTTGTCCTAGCTGCTCAGCAACTCCTTACAGGAGAAGCGCCTCATACAGAGCCAGTTATCAGCAGATATAACATCCTTGCTACCTGTCTAAGTGCAGAAGCGGCAGATGGGACTAGGAGTCCTCCTGAGCTCATACTGGTTCCCACACAGCAGGAAAAGAAAAACATGCTCAGAAAGCATTTCATTTGGGGATTTGCCTCAGCAGGTCAGATGCTGTGAGAGTTGCATCACGTGTCCTTTCCAGAGAGAGCACTGCTCACCATGTACAGTATAATGAATAGACACTCTTTCTGTAGCTAAGCCCTGGAAAGAATGGAAGTGACGTAGCAGCTACCTACCTCCAGGCGCTTCATCTCCAGCACCTGATCCTGGATGCTGCTCTGCAGAGCTTTAATTCTGTTTACTTGAGTAACAACTCTCTGCTTTAATGTCACAATTTTCCGCCTCAGTTCTCCTGACACATGACCATAAGTGTCATCAACCTCTGAAACGGAAATGCATCACAGTCACCTATGCATGTGTGATTTTCTTTCCTAAAAGAGTGGCGTATTTTAAAATATGTAATTAAAACATGTAATTAAGAACATATTTCTCATAATACTGAGCAGGTAAAGATTACATTGGTTTTTACTAGTTAGTAGTTGAGAGTCTTGTATTACTGTGTTTATTCTGGCTTTTGATAATAAGGTCCAGTGCAGCATATATTTTCACTCCATATTGCTTAGTCACAAAAAAATAAATTCAGCAATAGATAATAACACTGGATGTGAGATACTCACGCTGAGCACTGTCCAGGTTTGGTTTTAGTGCATTTATGGTTTCCACAACTATCCGATTGGATTTTTTATAGTTGTTTTGATTTTCTGCGAGCAGCTTCTTGATTTTGTCTATTCTGTGACTATAATCCTGGTCTGTTTCATCAATCAGTCCCTGCATTCTGCAGCCTGATGGACATTTTGTACCCTAAGATTGGAAGAGGGAAATAATTGTGTTAAAATCTTCATGAGTAAACGGTTTTTTAACATTATGTTTGCAGACTTTCGGCCAACATTGAAAACACATTAAAAATAATTAGGGCAAGATTCTGCTAGTTGTCTTCAGATGTCCTGTCTTACTCATCCAACAACCTTGTCAAGGACTTCTGTGACTTAGAGCAAACGACCTGGGGGCTGATCCTTTACCTCCTATTCCTCTGACACTGGTGTGATGGAATCAGTGAAGCCCATCCTCAGAAACCTTCCACAAAAGGAGGATTAGGTAAACCCTTAATTTTCTGTCTCCCCTGTTCCTCAGGGATGAAATTTTATATATATATATATATATATATTTCCACACACACCCCCCAAAGGGCTGTTGTAAGGCAAAGTTTGTTGTCCAGTTTGATCAAGGATGTCACAGGTCAACTTATTTAAGTAAAATTTTTGTCAGAAAAGCTTCATGTTCTTACAGACTGTAGCTTTTTTCCAAGAATTCATCAGATAAATGTAGCATAATATGGGCTGAGATGCAAGAGGCAAAAGGGAGGCAAATTAACAGCTTATACACAAAGACATACAATCATTATGAATATTTTACTGAATATTTTGTCATCACACTTCCTAAAAAGTAACTTGTGAAGAGTAAATTATTTCTAGTTATTTCTTATCTTTGTCACATATCTTTCTTTCCTGTGACTTTCTCTTACCAAATCCCAAAGTGGCAATATCAAAAGTCTGAAAGAAATCCTTATTTTTTTCTAGGAATAGCCTTCTTTTCTTTCATCTTTCTCTTCTGATTCTGCACTCCTGCAAACTTCTCTTCTCCCTCTTTCTTCCTCCTCATTTCTTTCTTACTTTCCTGCAGGAGATCTCTCCAGGCTGCCCCAACACAAAGCACTACCTGTCCTCCCTCAGATCTAAAGTCCAGCTGCGTGCTGGCTGCATGGCACCCGTTGTAGGGGTCCGGCTGAGGTCTGTGAGCGCCCTACTGATGGGCCCCACTTTTGGGGCTCATTGCTCACCCAGTCATCATCTGCACAGATGGGCCAGTTCTTCTCATACTGGCAGGTGGACTGGGACATGTGCTCCACAATCCTGGGACCACGCACGCCTGCACCATCCTTTTCAAAGGTAGTCCCTCCATCTTGTGCCTGCCAGGAGGAAAAAGGGGAAAATCAACTAAACAGCTGCCAAGAGAACAGAAACGTGATGCTGATGTCCTCAAACACTCAACGGCATAGATGATGTGTGGCAATTACAGCCATCTGGAAAGGATCACATCAAACAGTGCAAGGATATTATTCCTGACATTTCTTGTAAGATTTGATTTTGTTTGTTTTGTCAGAATAAAGTTTTTCATCTCTTAAAATTAATGCTGCTATGGAGGGAGCTGGTGATGCTGAGGATATATTATGATAATATTATTTCACTGAAATCTTGTGTTCTGTGTGTAAATATAAAATTAACTTGAAATTATATTGAAACTGGTTAAATTAAAGCAAATACTTTAAAAATCCTCTGTTCTATTTCTATTTGCTGCAATATTCCTAAATTTCTAAATATTTCTAAATTTACTATGAGGGTGGTGGGGCACTGGAGCAGGTTGCCCAGAGAGGTGGCAGGTGCCCCATCCCTGGAAACATTCAAGGTGAGGTCGGACGGGGCTCTGAGCAACCTGATCTAGCTGAAGGTGTCCCTGCTCACTGCAGGGGGGTTGGACTAGATGATCTCTAAAGGTCCCTTCCAACCCAAACCATTCTATGATTCTATTTTTATTCTACCACCTTCAGTCTACACAAAAATGGCTTAAAGATATATATGAATAGAGTTTTGCTGATAGCATTTCCGATTTTAACCACAGTAGATAACTGTAAGCTTGTAGCACTGTTTTGCCTGGCACAAAGAGCAAAAAAGCTAATAACGTTGTAATAAAAATAACAGTGTCAACATAGGATGGATTCCGCTGTGCTAATAGAAAGAAGAGAAATTAATATATTGAGATTTTCTTCAAACCCGAGAAGCAGATGTATACAGAAGCTAATTCTAAGACAAAACACTGTAAGGATTCTTACTGCGTTATCACTCAGTAAAGGACTGGAAAATAATTCTTTTTCATAAAAGAAAGCCCTGTTTTAGGGCTTGAGATGTAATTAGGTTTGACTGGTTTCCTCTGCACACCTTAAGTTATTTTCCAGCAGCATAATCAATGCTTGAAAAGATTAATAATTATTTATTATCATGAGTAATAATTCATTCTGAGGCAGAGAAAATTTTCCTAATTCTAGCCTCCAGTGCCAGAAGCTCAGCCCTGGGGAACTGGAATATCATTATTATAATCAGCAGATCCATGCTGGTTTGATTCATCCTGAGGGTCTGGCCCAAGTGCCTCTTAAAAGTAACTATTAAAAACTTTACTTTTAGGCGGTCTGTGCCCTTTCAGCATTGACATCTCCAATATGAGTGCTTCTGTTTTGTCACATCTGCTCCCTATCATTTCTGTCATTTCACATTCATTCACATTCTTCAAAAAACAGTCAGAAAGAGAAACCTAAAGAATCTAACGTAAGATTATGGACTGAGACCTAAATGAGAAAAGAGCAAGGTTATATTAGCACAGTTGAAAATCAAGTCTACCATTTTCCTTATCTAAAAATTGGTTCTTCCTTAGCTTTAGCTTAACGTGATGTTGCTGCCACAGCAATCATTGTTTTTTAATATGTACTTTTTAACAAAGGTATTGTGTGTCATTTGTAGGTGGAAAATCCTACTGAAGAACCATGCAAAAGAAATTGAATTCACTGTAATAAACATGAAAGTTCCTGACTGGCTGGAGCCGCTAGCATCCAGTCAGTTAGGTTTAAGACTTACAGCATCACCTATGAATCCATGAATTCATGTTAATGTATCTGCTTTTCTGCTCCTGAAGACAGGCAGTTTCAGCAAAACTGAATTAAGCAAAACCAGAGAGCTGGATAGTCAAGAACTACTGATGAAAATCCAGCAGCGAAGTGGTTACAGTAAGCTTGTGCATATGTGTGTGCATTGAATTTTACGAGCTAGGTGACAGCCAAAATGTGTCTGTCTAATGAATGAACATTAAATAAACATTCACTCTTCAAAACAGAAATATATGAAAAGAATCAAGTAAGCAAACTCATACCCAGGCTAAGTTGAGGCACAGCAACACACAGAGGATCCTCACTGATATCATCTTCAGGAGAAGAGCAAGCAGAACTCTGAGAGGATGCTCTTCACCGGTCTTTTGGTGCAATTTAAACCTTAATGCAAAGCTGAGATTAATCATTATGCTCCCTTTTGTTTGGAGACAAAACAAGCCAAATGCTCCCCTCCCCCTCAGCTGGTTACCTAATGCTTCTTGCACAAGTTTCTGATGTTATTTGCTCCACATAAGTTTGTACAACACCAACCTGAGGGCAACACCATGTATTCCAGGAAAAAGTCTGTCTAAAGCTTAGTTTCTCGTAACCGGATGTTCAACTATGCAGGACCTAGTGGGATCCAGCAATACTTACCTGCTGGAAGACACACACTGTGTGATGGGTATGTAGCTAGCATAATCAAAGAGTTGATATTTGGAAAAGGGAGTCATTGGTTTGCCCTTTCTTTGTCACTCTGTTCCACTGCTGTGAAATCCACTGGCCTTTCCAAAGCAAGTACTAGCCTAGGAAAGGTTGACACGATCTATCTGTGACCATGTGGTCATCAATTGAAATTAACTCCCGAGGAGCGCAGAGCCCAGTTTACATCAGTTTTTACAGCTGGACCTTACTGGTGTTTGTATAATGCATGATGGTTTGACATTATGCTGTATCTTACACAAATGGTATATTGCGATTTTTTATTAAGTAGGATTTGTTTGAAGTTAACATATATTTATGAAAACCACAGTAGAGTGGTACTTGAAAATGTCTCAGAACAGATGTTAAGCACAGTTAAATCTCCCTAAGCAGTCATGTCTCCTTAAATGTTTGTATAATGGGTATAGCTTGTGTGTGGCAACTGATGACAATGTGCTGCTGCTGCTCTGAGCTCTATAACAAGCCTTAATGTTACTGGGGAGTGTTGTACATGGCTGACAGACACTTGAGAGATGCTGCCCATCTCAAAAGTTGCCGCTGCAGTGAGCTAGAATGAGCAAGAAAACCTGTGCTTGAGCAAATGTGGGCCTAATCAGTTGAAAGAACAAAATTCTCTCTTCACTTCTTAAAACCACATGACGTTCATAAAACTCTCCATCATCTACTGGTTGCAACATCTTAGCGTATTCTGCTTTAGAGGGACATGTTAAAGCTTGACTCTGGCATTTTACAACATATATAATTCAAAATAGCTGATTTTAGCTTTGGATTCATTCCATCAGCCTCTCAGGTTTTGTCGTATCCTCCTCTCTCCTGCTTTTCCACTTGTTTTTTGCCTTCAGGAGGCTTGAACCCTCTCCATGTAAAGTTCACTGCAGTTGAACTTGACCCTTTGTTTCTTCCCATTTCTGGCCTTGCACTTCAAGCTTCTCTTAGCTAGGAAAACTTTCTTCAACCTAACTTAATTTATACCAATATCACTAATAGCGAGTCATATCCTCAGGCAGCAGCAGAGCTCAATAAGATGGTGCTACATTGATTAACACCTACACCACCAGGATCTGGTTTTGTATGACAAAGGGTTTCTGCGATATGTAAGCTTTAATCTTATCTGTACACATTCTGAAACAAGATGTTTCGTTTATTTCAAATCCCTGCAACATGCTTTGTAAAGTCTTCTGTTGAATCCCATGCAGTGCTGGTAATACTATCATGCAACAAACCTCTTCTGATCTCAGCAACAAGACAGCCCAACTAACTTCAACAACAAATGTCCAAACAGACCACATATTACCTTTGCTCAGTTTGAATATCAGCCAGCCATGACTGTGTTGTTTGGTTGATAAATGCCCATAGCACAGATCCTGAACTCAAAGCAGATAATAAATATACTTACACACCAAAATGCTCAGCTTCTAACTTCAGCAGGGGTAAGACTGGTGATGCTTCCCCACTCCAAGTCCTACACAGTCTTGTTCACTCTGTTGCAGCAGTTCTGTGAAAGAATTATAAAAAGCTCAGAGGACAATAAAATGGTTAAAGGATGGAAAGACCACAATGGGAGGAAGTCTTGCAGCCAGCATGGGTTTATGAAAGGGAGGTCCTGCCTCACTAACCTGGTCTCCTTCTATGATAAGGTGACCCACTTAGTGGATGAGGGGAAGGCTGGGGACGTTGTCTACTTGGACTTTAGTAAGGCCTTCAACACTGTCTCCCACAGTATTCTCCTGGAGAAGCTGGCTGCTCACGGCTTGGACAAGTGTACTCTGTGCTGGGTTAAAAACTGGGTGGACGGCCGAGCCCCGAGAGTGGTGGTGAACGGAGTCAAATCTGGTTGGTGACCAGTCACGAATGGTGTTCCCCAGGGCTCAGTGTTGGGGCTGGTCCTGTTCAATGTCTTCACTGATGATCTGGATGAGGGGATTGAGTGCACCCTCAGTAAGTTTGCAGATGACACCAAGCTGGGTGGAAGTGTTGATCTGCTGGAGGGCAGGAAGGCCCTACAGAGGGATCTGGACAGGCTGGATCATTGGGCCGGAGCCAACAGTATGAGATTCAACAATGCCAAGTGCCGGGTCCTGCACTTGGGTCACAACAACCCCATGCAACACTCCAGCCTTGGGGAGGAGTGGCTGGGGGGCTGCCTGGAGGAAAAGGACCTGGGGGTGCTGGTTGACAGCCGGCTGAACATGAGCCAGCAGTGTGCTCAGGCGGCCAAGAAGGCCAATGTCATCCTGGCTTGTATCAGGAATAGTGTGGCCAGCAGGAGTAGGGAGGTGATCGTGCCCCTGTACTTGGCACTGCTGAAGCCGCACCTCAAGTACTGTGTTCAGTTTTGGGCTCCTCACTACAAGAAGGACATTGCGGTGCTGGAGTGTGTCCAAAGAAGGGCAACGAAGTTGGTGAAGGGTCTAGAGCACAAGTCTTATAAGGAGCGGATGAGGGAACTGGGGTTGTTTAGTCTGGAGAAGGGGAGGCTGAAGGGAGACCTTATTGCTCTCTACAACTACCTGAAAGGAGGCTGTAGCAAGGTGGGGGTCGGTCTCTTCTCCCTAGTAACAAGCAATAGGACGAGAGGACATGACCTTAAGCTGCGCCAGGGGAAGTTTAGGTTGGATATTAGAAAAAATTTCTTCACTGAAAGGGTTGTCAGGCATTGGAACAGGCTGCCCAGGGAGGTGGTGGAGTCTCCATCCCTGGAGGTATTTAAAAGAAAGGTAGACGTGGTGCTTGAGGATATGGTTTAGTGGTGGACTTGGCAGTGATAGGTTAGCAGTTGGACTCGATGATCTTAAGGGTCTTTTCCAACCTTAACGATTCTATGATTCTATAGGATTAGGATTAACTATTTTACAGAACAGAGTAAAACGGGCTTCATCCAAAATATACTGGGGTCCATGGAGAGTTTCCCACTCAAACTAACAAGCTCTGATTTAGCCTCCATGATAGATACAAAACTCTTCTTACAGTTCACAACCTTGGGACCTCTGTGCTCAGGAGCACAAGGATTGCAGGTACAACCTTCATGTGCTCTCCTTGTGCATAAATTCATGGAGTCTGCTTTACCACAGGATCACATGTGATGTTTCTTCCTCCGAACCCCTTCCTCCTCACATCGAGCATGGGTGGTGCTCAGCAGGCAAGCAACTGCCCAGAGCTATATGCTCTTTTCATTGTATGATGATGCTCTGCAGACTGTTTAAAACTTCAAGGATTTTCCTATGGTGCTTATCACTCAGCTACCCCAGTGCTTTACAAACATTCATTCCCTGGGCACAGCTTTCCCCTTTTCACAGCTGCAGAAGCTAGGTGAGAAGTTTAAGTCAAAAAGTAGTTATTAATTTTGAGGATCCATTTTGTTAGTCTTCAGAGCACACCATATGTGCAGATCCCACTGACAGCAGCTGTAGCTCTGTTCCTGCACTGGGGCCCACGAGGAACATCCAGCGGCCAGCTCTGAAACACCTGAGTGTCTTGCCTCTGGTCCCACAGGAACTGGGTGATGAGGGCAGGAATAGCACCTAATTCTGCATGATATCAGCTGTTAGTAGGAGATAACTGTGCCTCACCTGGTCTTACTTACTAAAGCATCCTCCATAATTCAGATGTGAAGTGTCACCTTAGTTCTGGCTTTCCCAATTTGTAAGTGCTTGATTCCGTGATCTTCAGTAACCTCTGAACGTTACTTTTGTAATTTAATAGGCCTTAAAAGAGTAGTCAGATCACATCAAGCAGGAGAATTTCTGCCTTTTCAGCCACGCAAGCAGAGGACGTGACAATTTGCTAGGTGGTGTCCCAGGTACCAGCTACCAGTGTAACACTGGACACAGCAGTAGCATGTGCCAGGTCTCCTCTGACCCTGATGGACAGCACAGCTCTCTGGTGACCGTAAAACACAGAAAACTTAAGCTCTGGTCCAAGTAAAACTCGGCCACCAAGGCTAGAGGGACTGGAAAAAGCCAACAACCGTTCATAAACATTAGGTAAGCTAAGATGGGTTTCCTGCTTCATCCAAAGGGGATTGCTGGGTGAAGCTGGGGTGAAGGAGAAGCTCCTCAGGCTTTCCAGTTGATGGCTGAATCTGGGCCTGACCTTCAGCCTGTACCTTTGCTTTCATGTTGCAATCACCCAGTCACTTCTCCCTGTGTTTCTTTGAAAGGCTAAAGGTCAAGAGCTAGGTAAACTTTGGATTTAACTTTAATTCATGATCAAAGGACAGAAGTGCAGTTTACTATTTCAGCTGCTCTGCTTTTGGCAGGTTGCCACAGCAATAATCAGGGACTCTGGGATTTAATCCTGGTTTGTGTGCCCTAGATGGGAGCCAGCTCTTGTTTGCACAGCACTGCCCCTGCCTCCTGTCCTACAACCAGTCCCCACCACCAGTTTCCAAGTGGTGCCTTCTCCTCCTCTTACCTGCTCATTCCTGTCCCTCCTCTGGATACCTTGTCTTAGACTCCATTCTCCTTCAGCCCCGGGTCTCTACTGCACTTTCTCTTCATACGCTCCTCAGGCTACTTAACTCTTTTGAATTTGTTAGTAGCATCTGGTCCCACATTTTCCCATGCAATGTCCCAGGGACTGAGGGACTCAGCAAGCCCTCCGGTCTGTCCACCTTACTTGCCTCATTCTACCCCTATCCCTTTGCCATCCACTTTTTCTTCTGCCTTTCTTTTTGTTTGCTTTTGGTTTTGCTTTGGAGCGACCATGCGAAAAAGAAAGTATTTCTGTTCCCAGTTCCTCTGTTCTGTGCTACAGTAGTCTTTGGAAGAGTGACTGCAAGCACAAGGTATGAAAGAAAGGCAAACTCACTGTAGCCATCAAATCCTATAATGAACATTTATAAACTTGAGAACTTGCAATACAGGATATGGTATGAGGGTTGTGTATGATAAAGACTGATGTAGAAAAGAGAAATGTGACCTCTCAGTATACAACAAAAGGGCATTGAGTCAAATTGTAATATATTTACTTGCAAAAAATAATGCTGAGACTATTATTCTCTAAGAGAAGAAATAGGAGAGCTTTTCAGGCCCCTTTCTGACAGAGAGTTGGAAACAGCAGAAAGAATCTCCAAAGAGCATGAATCTTGTCAGTCTTCTTTCAAGGCCCAGAGAATATCACTGTGGCTGGGATCCTGCAGAGGCGCTGATGAGCTCTGCTACAGAACTTCTGTGAAAGATCAGGCTTCTTGGATTCTATAGCTCTCTCTGACCCTCCAGACTGCTCAAGCAGACAGTCCTCTCCAAAAAAAAGTTCAGAATTATTTGTGAGAACTTAGGACACCAATCAACAGATCAACTGGAAGAATACGCCAGTCTTGGTTCTGGTGAGCAACCAACAAAAAGCCACCTCACACCAGTGAAATGTGTGTAGTTACCACAGATTATCATCAAACAAACAATTGCAGCCGAAAACTAAGCTGTGAGAGGCAAATCACTGTTCAGACCTAGAGGAGTATGGATACAGATGTCAAGGTGACAGAGAGGGAAGGAATATTTTTTAATTCCATGTTGCAAATATATAAATAATAAGAACCTTAAAGTCATGTCATAGGTGGGATAATCTGAAAACAGAAAGCAGAAGGGACTTGGGGACTTGGCCAACACTACTCAAGTGGCTGTGTGCAGAACCAGGATCAGACTGGGCTTATCAACCCTCAGCTCGCATCCTTCCCAAAGGCATCTCTAATGATACTGCTTCAGCTATGAGGAACGATGTGAGAGGCCTAACTGCACAAAAATGTTCAGGAAAATGGTGAGGAGTTGGAGGTCAAGGCTGGCAGTGAGCCGTGCAGTCTGGCTGGTTGCATGGGTGCAACAGAGCCTTGCAAATATACTGGTTCAGTGGCGTAGAGAGGGTTGCCCCTCATCCCAAGCAGTTGTTAACCCCATGATGACCTATGCTAATGATGGCTTCTTACCTACTCATAAGAAACCTGCCTTCCTCTTACACTTTGGCTTAAGCGTAAAACTGGAACTAAGTCAAAACAACCTCAGCAAAAATGACAGAGAAACAGCAGCTTGTTATGCTACGGAGACTGAGATCCAGAGAAGGAGGCTCAGCAGCAGCCTTACTAGAGACCTGGGCACCAAAACTGGGAAAGTGTTGAGGCAGCATAAATGCCTTTTAAGATCTATCTTATTAGTGCGATGTCTGTCTGCCTTTAAAATAAAGCATGTGAATCTGCTATTCAGAAATACCAGGTGAACTTCTGGCCTCTGAATAGTAGCTAAAAATAAAGACCAAGACACATTTAATATTTCAATTCTTAATATATCACGTTGATAAGTACCTATATACAAAAATATATTTCTATTCTAGCTCTGAGTGTATTTTTTGTTGAGCAATTTATCCACACACCTAATTTGATTTGCTAATGCACCCCTCAAATGCACTCGTCAAATATCCTGGGAACATTCATACAGCATTGCAAACTCTTTGTTGTTCTGGATCTGTGAATTTGCTCATGTGAATCACAGGGAAAATTATTACCATATCTAGAAAAAGAAAATGCAAGTGAAATACATTTCATTTATCCTGCAAATGTTAAACATTTTTTTTTGTCTGACAATGGCAATAAATACATTAGATTAATTTTTAAATATTTATTAATCAAAAAGGGGTATTCAGGAATAACAGTTTTACAGCATAATAGTATGTGCTATATAGCAAATGAAACCTTTATTCTGAGTAATATTTGAGGAACTTGTTAATAGGTATGCTCTGGGGTGAAATATCTGTGATTCTGTGGTTCTGTGATTCTGTGATCTGTTCTTGGTCATTGATAGTACACTTCCTAACAAGTCCTGATTGAAAATGTGTTCATTACTTCATGATAAGCTCAGTTAAGTAGCCCTCAGCAGTAAAGTAGGCCTCTTTCAAGTTGCTATGTACTTTGATCCATGTCACAAATCAATTTCTTCACAAAACAGAATGAAAACTTTTGGAAACAAGCCACATTTTAAGGAGAAATGGCTCCAACACTCGCCTCTAAGCAAACAGCAGAAACTACTGAAGTGCAATTCAAGAATGACTGAATCAAACAAGTTTGATCATGGTGACCTTCCAACCATCACAAAGTTTACTTTGTTTTGTTTGGCCAACAGAAGAGCACAGATAACAAGTACAGATGTCTTGTAATAATCAAAAATTTATTGAGAATTTGTACAGAAAAAAATAACCATGTACAGAGGTGAGCACTGCTCAGGCAAGAGGCTTGGGCATTTTACAGTCAATGGTGCTTCATAGTGAAAACTGAACTGTGTAATGTTAGGTAAGTTCAAAGTCTAAGAGATAAAAGATTTGTTTTCCCTGTTCAGGTCAGTCTTTGTGAAATTGTCCCTTTATGAGTCTCCAACCTACAACAGAAGAAAAAAGAACATTTTAATGTTGTTCTAAAGAAAGAAGTACATGAGGCTATGACGACATGTTGATAGTGTTCATACATAGTTAGACTAGTTGGAAATTAAAAATGTAGAATTTAAAACACATGAAGGCAAGGAATTATTTCTGAACACGAGACTATCCATTTATCTCTCCATTAAAAGAGACCGTAACGTGGAAGGTATACTAAATTTGAAGTCCAAATATTTCTGTGACAAAATGGTACACAAAGCCAACTTCTCTAAGATGCAGTCAGCTTAACACTTCCACTGTCCATGCTCAGCATTTGTAATTATAACTATGTTCTGTTGTAATTTTAAATATCTCCTCGGCCCTGTGGTTGAACCTGTTTGGCGCTGCCTAGGTTGTGCTGCTGTCCTTCTCCTGATGACAGTCTGTTGAATGGGATGATTTTCATTGCAGTTTTCTTCATGGAGTACCACCGGTCACGCCAGGTTGCCCAGATAATGCCATTGTCAAATCCAGCTGGACCAGCATCTTTCGATGTATACTCACCACCTGAAAAATATCAGTTGGAGCAAAACAGTTAGTTGCTTTCTAAAGCAGTAAATATGTTCATTCATTTTTCTGGTACTAACACCTCCGTTGCATTCCTGGGCATCCTAACAGGCCCCACTCATTGCCCTTCCCCTGTTAGTTTGCTTCTCTCAGGCTAATTCTCCCACTTAGGGCTGGAGAGCAGACATAAATCCTACTGCTGGTGTTTTCAGTCATTGGAAGGAATGGGCTACGCCAGCTTCGGAAAAACCAGATGGCAAAACATACTCAATGAAAGTGACCCATTTTAATTTGTCACTGAAACATGGTGTCCTGGGTTATAAGTATTTAGAAGATACTTTACCTATATAATATTTGCCATTGAGGTGGCCGGCATGACATCTATTCATCCACCATCCAGATCCATCTTGCTCAGCACAGTTGCCAGCATACTTATCATTGTCATTATCATAGGTACTGAACTGCATGCCATTATGATAGGTCAAGGATTTGTCACTTGGGTCGTCTCCAAAATCAAAGCCATCAAAGGCATCCCCAGCTTCACCACCAAGAAAGTAGGCATAAGTGAGTCGATACTTGTCTTCTTCACTTCCCACTTTGAATACAGCATAGTCAGCAGTACTGTTAACAAAGGATAACAGTGAATATGAGCATGCTGCATTCCCAGTACATACACAACTGAAAAATATATATGTCAGCACTGCAGCAAAGGCGTATATGGCATCCTAGCCATTTGAAAGGAATTGATTTTGCATGATCCTCAGTTCAATGGCACACATCCAACCAAATTTTGTTCTCCAGCATCAGACATGTTTTCTGACCACTCATCTTCAGTGATGTATGAAAGATGCACAATATATAAATATATCTCCCAGGTTCATAATGCGTAGGCTTGCTTAGGCTTGCTTAGGCTTACTTAGGTCATGAGGAAATTCTTGGTGGGAGAAAAGAGCAGATTTCTCAAGAAATAGCAAGGATAGTAAGCCCTCCTGGAGAATGCAACACAATAGAATAGAATAGAATAGAATAGAATAGAATAGAATAGAATAGAATAGAATAGAATAGAATAGAATAGAATAGAATAGAATAGTTCAGTTGGAAGGGTCCTACAACCACCATCTAGTCCATAAGATGCATAAGATGTAAAGAAACTTGAAGAGAAGAGATTCCTTCTGCCAAATAAACTAGAGCTGCCAGCACGTGGCCTTCAGACATGCATGTGTGCCTGGCAGCAAGTTACACACACTGCCAATGCAGTGCCCTGTGCATGTTAGCAGTCTCTAAGGGCTCATAATTTTTTCAGAGATCTGTACAAACTGATGCAGCAGTGGGAGCAGTAGGTTTTAAGCTGTCATTTTCAGAAGCATCATGAGCAAGTACCTTTTTTTGCCACTCCAGTCCTCCAGTTCTATTCGTAAGGTGTATGGCAGAGTGGACTGTGTAGTTATTAAATGAATCTTTTCATTGCCCAGCCAGAACTCAGTGGTGTCATCTGGAGACAGATGTCCAAATCCTTCCCTGTACTGAACCCAATTTTTCTTGAAGTCCTCACTCCCGTCCAGTCTCTGGGGAAAAAAAAACCAAAACCCCAAAAAAACCTCTATCAAAGAGTTATGTAAACAGCACTAAGCTTGCTCAATGTAATACTACATAAGTGGCATACCCTCTGTAATACTGTCCAGCCGTTGCCATACGAGTCAATCTCACAGTAGACTAGGAATGACTGCTTGGCTCTTTGAGGCTTGATAAAGTACAGACCACTTTTTCTGGCACCTTTATTTGCAACGTCTTGACAATCTGAAGTAAAGATATTCAGAGGATCATTATTAATCTAGCTACAGTTCTATGCTTCCATTTATTTGATATTGTAACTTTCTTAATGCAAGAAATAGAATGCATCTAAATGTCATTATTGCAAAGTTAGCTATTTAATCCAGATACTTTAACGTCATTGCCATAAAATCCTACTAATGTTCACAGGACTTGTGTAAGATGAGGAGGAATTTAGCCTCACATACAGCTTAAGCAACTTAAATGTAAAATACAGTTGCTGCATTAATTTCTACTGAAAAAAATGGCATTTTTGGAGCTAATGAAACAATTTTTTTTTTCAGATGACTCAGTAGAAATGTGATAATGAATTACCTTCTGTTTGTCTTATGTTCTAGAAACTCTCCTCATGTCCCTCATGTTTAGCATACATTTTGGGATAATTGTATTTTGGCCAAAAAGGCCAAAGGAGCAAGCAAGACTCCTGACCATTTGAACGCGCTGTTTGCAGAGCATCTACCTAGCACTTACATTGATCCAAGCACTGTTTTCATATCTTGCAATCTTATATACCTTTGCAGAAGTATATGGCATGTAAGATTACAAATAACTCATTGCCACGATGCCAATTGGCGATACTGGTAACTGAATTAACCCTTCACCATACAAGAAGCATTTAGCGCACCTCTTCCAGTCACCTCCTCTATTTCAGCCGTGTCTCTGCATGGCTCCTGACAGTGTGCCTCAAGTTGGGTGATCTTCTGTTTCAGCTGTGTGATCCTGTTGCTGTTCAATATATATGTATCTGTCAACTGCCTGGACAGAGAGACATAAAAATGGCTTGTTTATTCAGCTGTTTCTGAATATGTAATACACATTTCCCTGCACACATGCCTCGCCTATGTAGCATGCCAACCTTATCGACTCTATGATTCTATGCTGCTCCATACAGCCATGTAAAAGGGGATGCCTCTATTAGCACTGATATTTAAAGTTGAGGAAACTAATCAAAATGGGAAAGCATGCACTTCATATTACGCAAAACTTGACTTGACTCGACTCTAATCAGCAAAGCTCAAACCAGTAATTAATGTATGAATATAACTCTATGGAAAATTCTTCTTTGTTCTCCTGAAGTAAATGATAAATTATTCCTGCTTAATTATGGATGCATTTGTAAAACATAAATGCTGCAAATATACTGCTGCAAATGTCAGGCTGTCTAAATCATATTTGATACAATGTTTCAGAAGTGGAAATTTTTCTACATTCAGGTCAAAAAACATATCCTTAAGATTTAGAAAAGTTAATGATGTTTTCAATTTTATTTGCAATGTCAATTTACAAAAGACTACCACCGAGTTTATAGTTATTTATGATTTATGTCAATATAACTGAGCTGATTTTGATGGATATATGCAGCAAAATTAGCCAGAGTGAATGATTGTACAAATATTCCACACACTCTGCATTACAGCACAAACTCATTTTAATAAAATTTCCAAGGATGATGAAAAAAATTTTTGGACTAGCTGGCACAGCAAAAGAATAAAAATATCACCATGCTCCCTCCCATTTTTATCTTGCACTTCTTGCACAATTAATGGCTTATGCACATGAACAGAGAATGCAATATCAGATCCTCGTGATCCTTCTATGTCTTACGAGGCAGCTACTAATGTCAGTGTGCACAACAGTCCACATGGGAACAAAATACCTTTCTGAGGGAGCCTTAGCTGCACTTGATAAAAGAACAGAAAGAAAATTATTTGGGTTGTCAAGTGATATAAAAAGTGTAAGATACCTACTGTATAGTACTTTCGTGAGACAAAATAGTGTTTTCATATCTGATAATTTCTTCAATTATTTTCTTGGACTTTTGAGTAAAATCAGCAACTGAACCTGTAAAACAGACAAAGTTATAAAATTATTGCAGTTAGAAAAATTAAAAAACAAGAAAACTATATAAATTATACTTTTCAGCTGTGCAGTTATTTTTATATTCTTACTTGGTAGTGTCGGCTTCTCTGGAGGATAGAGGCTTTGGATGTGTTGAATCAAATGTTCTGTTGTTCCTGTGAAGTTAGTAATTTGCCGCAAAATTCTCTCCATTTCCTGCAGTTCATTATCCATAGTGAGATGGTATTTATTAAAGAAATCTGCAATGCCACAGGTCGTTGGGCAGTAGCTACCCTAAAGAGGAAAGAATAATAGTTGGCAATGTTTTAGGAGCAAAAAAAGCAGGGCAGAATATTTGGGCAGGGAGACTTTCAGGCACCACTTACACAAACGTTTGTGGATAAAAAAGGGGAGGCATTTGCCGCTCTGTCTGCAGTATTTGAATTTACTGAGGCAGTTTAGTTTCACACTGTGTGTACGTACACACACAGCAAGAAAATGGTGCACGCTGTTACTTGTAGCATCTTCTGATATATGCTTTTGTCAACAGCGCAGCCTCTCCTACATTTTCACCAAGCATATAGCTCTGTTAATAGGTAATGGGTTTAACCACAGTGCATTTAGTAAGTATCAAAAATAACAATGAAGTTCAAATAAAGCTACAAGTGATAATGGTAGTTAATAATCAGCGTAGGAAAGCTTTAATTAGACTCCTAAGATAAAATAAAATTGTTCAGATACTTACAAATCTTTCATCCAATATGCAGCAGTTTTCTCTGGTAGGAATGTACTGAAGAGAAGAAAGAAGACCATTTTCAGTGAATTTTTCCAGACAGTGCTTTCCACGCCAATGTGTTTTCTAACATTGTCTCTCCACTTACCGCCATGCTGGCAGAAAAGAGCAGGGAGAGGAGAGGCCCCAGGGGAGCCCAGCTGCGTAACCTCAGCACCATCATGTCTGTCCCACCGGGCGCTGCCGACTGCTCAGTGTTGAGTTGTGCGGTCAGCAGCCGAAAATGTTCAACCCAGCACAGGGCGGCAGTGGTTTAAGGGAGCAGGCTGAAGCTGGGGGCGGGCACCGGGAGGTGGTGGGAAGAGGTGGGGTAGGGGTTTGAGGTGGATTCCCAGAATTTGCACAGATCTCTTACTCCTCCCATTTTCAGAACCTGCTTCCCACTGATCCACTTGATCTCTGCTCAAGCCAGGAGGTCTCAGGGGAGATGGGAAGGTGAGATAAGGCATGAACACGCTATTTCTAGTAACATGAGTGTTAATCACAGATGGTTTTGGGAGAGGGGCTAGCAGAAGTTTCACTCAAACAGCAGAAGGAAAAGCCACAGTAGCTATCTGAATTATGGGAAACAATTACCAACAGCCTAACAAGAAATACTATTTTGTGGTTATGTATCACTTTCCCACCACAGATCTCAGTGTGTTTTGCAAAGAGAATTGACATCATTCTCCCTCTTCTGCACATGACAAAACTGAGGCAGAGAAAGGTGTGAAGTCACATTAGGCAGTGGCATATCTGGGAAAAAAGCCTGTGGTATTTCTCACAGGTAATGAAAGCATGAACCTTCCCTCTTCTTCAACTCAGGGAGTCCATTTGACCAACATTGATCAACGATTCGTTGCTGAGGACCTGATGTTCTCAGTATCTGCCTTATTTAATACACCTACAATACTGGTGACAGGCTCCCTCTTCTGCTAGGGGTTTGTGCCAGCTAAATTATTTTGTATATGTGCTTCTGGTTACTATCTGTATTAACAGCATTAATAGCTTTCTACTCGTGTTCTGTACCTGATCTTTAGGCTGTGGCTTCTCCAGAGGAAGCCTGCTTTTGTGTCTGTACAACATCCCGTGTGATGGGACAATGTTGAGTGAGGTTTTTGACTTGAATACATGTTTGACCTAATGATGAAAGGAATAGTGGGACTGGGGCTTGCTGCTAGATCTGTTGTTAACTGGGTCAGCTTTGTGATTTCAGGCAAATGACTTCTTCACCTCTGTCCAGTGTGTTTCAGCTTTGCTTAATAGGTCTTTAAAATCCATGGACAAAAGCACCCTATAGAAGCTAGATGTTATATTATTACAATATTAGCTATGATTATGCCCTGGAACATGGGGAGTTCCTGACCTGTATATCCTCTTTTCATCTGGTCACATCTGGTCAGTCAGAAGGTTCCCATCATGGTCGAGGATCCAGCCACATATTGCCAGAATGACATCTGAGCATTTATGATGCTAAAAATCAAATTTATGGGAGACTTATGTGAAGCCAAAGCACTGTTCATGGGTGAGTCAGCTTTCCAGTAACTGTACTGATGACCAGTGAGTTAGCTGCCAGGCTGCCAAAAGTCCTTACCAAAGGATGACCGATGATAGCCATTTGCCTTTCCAAATCTGGCGCTAATTACCTGCAAGAGTCACGTGCTGAACATGCTTCTGTTGTCCTTAGTGATACAAATAGGACATGGCTCCACCTTTTACATGGTTAGTTCTGTTTCCTAAAGAGTGAAAATAAAGTAAATAAAACTGGGTAAAAGTCTACCCGCTCTTGTGTTTTCTTGTTGCTTCATTAGTGCTGTTAACATAGACTCAGGAAACTCCCGGCTAATCTCCTTGCCACTGCTGCTCACACATTGCTTGAGCTTGCTTTGCTGCTTCATTGGCTGCAGGTCATGACACAGGGTCCAGAGGATCCTGGAGGTACAATTTCAGTGGCTATGCCACACCAGGATTCCCTTAGATACAATTATATAGCTTAAGTTGCTGGTATAAACTTTGCAAGATAACTTTGCCAAGCTTTGACCACAGAGGTACACTCAAGAGTGCAGATAGGCACGTAATGCTCATGACACGATAGGTGAACCACATAACAATCCGGGTATCCCTCATCCTTTAACAGAGTAAAGAACATACCCTTCCTTTTTGTCACTAATAGTAGTACATATAGGCTTGAAACTCTTTCAGAAGAATATTTGGTAACAGCATATGGAAAAATTTGTCTTGTGTTCCTAGGCAAGAGTTTCAGGTGTCAGAAAAGATGACAACAGTCAACACTGGCAGTAATAGCTTAGTTCATCTTGAGATAAAATGCCTAACATTTTAGAATTAAAACATGCGAATGGCTGTAATTATATAAGTTCAATGCATAAATAGAGTTTCGTTGTTCTAGATAATTGGCTAGTTGTGTGGGTAGAACAAAAGGATCATTATGCCTACAAATGGGTTAGGAATGGGAAAACTGAGTTTTCAGTGTGGTGCTTCTGTTACATAAAATTATCATTGTATAGATTTACATTCATGAAGGAATCAAAGTTAAACATTGCTTTAATGATTGCCAAATATCTGTACACTGCATTTGTAAGTGTTGCCTAGGTGTATTTCTAGTTGCAACCTCTTGTACTCCTCAGCAGAAGATGTAAATATCTAAACCGCAGGAAATCTTTGTTTGCTTTACTGATTACATGATCGGGATGTAGCCTTGAATATTTAATCCTTCCATATCTTTGCTTCCTTCTATTTTGTTCTACGGTTTCACCTTAGAAATAACTTATTCCTGCTTTTCATTAAGTTGAAAACAACGTGTATTCTTAGTGGAATGGCTATGTAGCATTTTTCTTCCCTTACATACCATTTTGTTATGGTTCGTCCTGGCTGCAAATAGCTGACCCATTTACCAAACAAATGTGCTAGAGATCTAGTTGTACCCTGAGACACAATTTGACTGCGCTGATTTTCTTGCCAGTTTATTCTTTCCAATAAGTCTATTTGCTTATTTGGTAACAAATGAGGAACAATTTGTGTAGCACAGGCAGAAGAAAGAGTTCTCAAATTCAGTTTACTTTTTTCTTGCAATTTATTTTTGAATAATGCTGAATCATTATTTGTTTAAAAGCGCCTTCTTCAACTCAGTTTGGATTAGTATTTTTGTCATACAGCCACTGGGAGACTATCCAACACTTTCTCATTATTCACAGTAAATCTTCCCTCAGAAATACAAATCAGAAGAAACATGCTTGTGTTTTTAAATTAGTTCCTGAACATCAGAGTATTCTTATGGCTGTCTTGGAAAAACAACTGTTTTTTTAAACTTATGACTCATAGCTACAGGCCTTAAGAATCTAACCTGAAAAATCAGTCTATACCATTTCAGAAATGCTACAGCGATCCATTTTAACATTTCCAATGGGGTTTTGTTATTGTTTTAACTGAAAGTGTTCAGTGGACTTGACTAGAACTTGCAGTTTTTTTCAGATACTCCAGAAGTTGCTTTTCTTCTGTAAAAATAAACACAAAAAATAAATGTTGAAAACCCCAAAAATGTAAATATTGAAAAAAATTGCCTACTTTGCTTTGCTATCCTTCATCAATATGCATTACCCTGCTTGTACTACTAGTAAACTATACAGATTAGTGGGAAAAACCCCCTTCACTAGGTCAATCAATGAGTGGGTGACAATTATCATGAGAGAAAACTAAAAAGCTGTCTAGCATTGAAGTTATGCTGCTGGTGTGCATTACAAACCGAAGCAAAAAAGTGAAAAAGAAAAACAAAAAGTTTTGTAACTCATCTTTCTTTTTCAATATTCAAAACTTGGGCAAAAGGTAAATGGCAACATTTTTGCCAATCCAACAGTCCAGTCTGTGCAACAGACTTCTTCCTCATGCTTCCTGCAGTGAGATGCCTGGAGGATTTGTGAGTCAGCAAAAATCAGTTCTCAGTTGCTCTGCATGGGAGAGGTTTTTGTGTCTTTTCAGTTATGAAACCAGTACAGATACTCACTATGCTTCAGTTCAAATACAGCCTGGAAGTGGTTCTGTTTCTGAGGAAAAGTATGAAATGTATGTATTTCATGTCAGCGATGGAGTTCCGTTTTGGAAAGAATCAGTGGGATACTTTGCTGCATGCACATTGTGAATACAGAAAATTCACTCACTTTAGTATTTGTTCTTAATTAGTGATGGGATGTTATATTTTTTTTAAATCTAAGCAGGGAAACTACAATGATGCATGATTGCTAAAAGTCATTTGGTTTGTGACTCATGTTCTGGTGGCCATTTTTTCCAGTACTTTTTCTACAGCATATAGCAATGTAAAAGAACCTTTGATTTCTGCAAATATTTTTTGTAGCTAATGCATCATTGCTTTAATACATAGTTCTCATTTTTATTTCAAGTATCATTAGAAACAAATTTTCAAAAGTATTTAACAATCAGAAAGGCAAAAGAATCAAGACACCTCATCTTTAGAGTACTTCTGAAAATACTTCATGTCCATAGGCCAGAAGTTTGATGGTTTGAACAAGCTATTATCTTATTTTGAAAAAATCCTGTGGTCTTTTTAATGCTTACTTACTTTCATACATTTCAGATTTTATTTAAACTTCATTCAAATGTTAAGGAATTAAAAAAGAAGATAATCTCCTAAAAACTTGAGGAATGTGTTATAAAAGAACAAAATCAATATAGTGCAAAAGATTACGTATACCAAGCTGAGCGGTGCAGCTGACATGCCTGAGGGATGGGATGTCATCCAGAGAGACCTGGACAAGCTGGAGAGGTGGGCCGGTGCAAACCTCATGAGGTTCAACAAGGCCAAGCGCAGGGTCTTGCACCTGGGTCGGGGCAACCCCCCATACCAGTACAGGCTGGGGGATGAAGGGAGAAGGACTTGGGGGTACTGGTGGACAAAAAGCAAGACATGAGCCAATAATGTGCACTTGCAACCCAGAAAGCCAACTGTATGCTGGGCTGCATCAAAGTGTGACGAGCAGGGTGAGGGAGGTGATTCTGCCCCTCTACTCTGCTCTGGTGAGACCCCACCTGGAGCACTGTGTCCAGCTCTGGGTACCTCAACACATAAAAGACATGGGCCTGTTGGAGCAGGTCCAGAGGAGGGTCACAAAAATGATCTGAGGGCTGGAGGACCTCTCCTATGAGGACAGGCTGAGAGAGTTGGGGTTGTTCAGCCTGGAAAAGAGAAGGCTGCAGGGAGACCTTATTGTGGCCTTCCAGTACTTAAAAGGGGACTATAGGAAGGATGGGGGCAACCTCTTTAGCAAGGCCTGTTGCAACAGGACAAGGGCTGATGGTTTTAAACTGAAAGAGGGTAGATTCAGGCTAGGTTTAAGGATGAAATGTTTTACAATGAGGGTGGTGAAACACTGGCAGAGGTTGCCCAGAGAGGTTGTGGAGGCCCCACCCCTAGAGACATTCAAGGTGAGGTTGGACAGGGCTCTGAGCAACCTGATCTAGTTGGGGATGTCCCTGCTCACTGCAGGGGGGTTGGACTAGGTGACCTCTAAAGGTCTCTTCCAACCCACACCATTCTATGATTCTATGATTCTATTATTGCATTGTCACAGCTGAGGTTTTTCCAAGTCCCAGGGCATAGGGTGTTACACTTCAACATGCTAAAAATCTACCAAAATAGCCAAACCCCCAAACCATGAGCTGGGATCAGTTAAACATCATTATTGAGCTTTGAGTTGTTTGTGCCTTATATAGGGGTATTAAATGCAACATGGCAAATTCTCTCCCTTTACTGATTTACAGAGATAATTTTCAACTGTTGATTCACTTAGGAAAGGTTGGTTTTCAGGTCGTCTGCAAAGGAGAGATTGCAATGTATGCTTTACCTTGAGGGCAAGAGCAGTGAACTCCATTTGTTAAACAAAGAGATGCACTAATTTGTGGGAATGAGATAAGTAATAAATTCAAATATTTGCTGAATATTTTGTAATTGGTTGAGAGGACAGAGCCTCAATAAAGTAAAAGATCACGGCAAAAATGTAATATATTTCACAGTGAAACCCTGGTCTGTGAAATACCTTGCTTATACTTTTTTAAGGAACCAGAGGAAGCCTGACTGTCAGAAAAATCCTAGAAAAATAATGGAAAGTGTATTTGCTTTGGAAAAATGTACTCCACATGGTCCTCCCTGACTTCCAGGATTAGCTCTGAAGGCTATTAGTTCAGGATGACGGTAGTAGAAGAATGAATTTCACATTTCATTTTTCACATCATCTGTGCTCCATGATGGTGCACAAATCTGTTTACAGCGAGGGAAACACAGGCCTATATTTGAAACATTAATGGCACTAGCATGATAAAAGTAATTCTAAGTATTTACGGTCACTGAAGGAAACAATCTCACACTGACCTACATTTGAACCATGAACAGGAAAAATGTTGTTATTTATTCTTTTAGTCTGTAACCTTTTTCTTTCTCCAGCATAAAAATTTAAGACAGAAGATTTTCTTCCCCTTCCTTCTCACAGTTTATGAGATTAATTCAAAACCTGGCTTACTCTTAAAAGTTGTACATTAAGCAATGAAGCCAGTGGATGTGGTTTCCTACCATGCGGCAGAGTTATGGCATCTATTATTGTTGACCCATATTCCCTATATAGGCCACAAATACAGTCATTTTTTTCACTAGCACCTCTGTGTACGAATTTCACACAGGCTTGTTACTGACTGTAGCTTCTTCTGGGCTTCACCGATAACCACACAGTGCCATCTGATGTCCTCAAAGAGCAATAAACTGTTTCTAAAATCTGTTAAATCACATAAAGGCCAAAATCTCAGAATTACAACTTGACCACCACAGAACATTGCTTTCCCAAGCCTACCTGGAAAAGCCTCTAAATAAATTGCCTCTGTTTTCATCAAAACAATCCTAACTTCGCGTATGAAACGATGGGCTCTGAACTAATCATTACGGCAGCACTGTCTTATTATCTTACCTGTGTCAGATATTAATTCTTTCACATGCATGTAAACACCCATATGCAAATATGCTAAAGTTGTATTCATGCTCTACAAGGGCTTTAAAATGGTTTCTGACAAAGCAAGCTCCAGCCCATCACAGAACAGTGAGCAGCCGCTGTCAAAACCCATGCTACGAAAATATTTGGAAGAAGTTGAAAAAACAAAGCACCTTCTAGACTCCAAGACCATTCTACCAATGTATACGTGTGCGGGTGAGTACTTATATCTTATTATGGATAAAATACATTTGTTCATCCGGGGGGGAAATGCACACGTTTGCCTCTTTGCATAGTGCAGACAGCACAGGGGATGCTGGTGGGAGCAGACGACACGTTTTGCGGCCAGGGATTGTTTTGCACGCGAGGCAGGTGCCAACGGTGGTGAGACACAGCCATCTACCGGCCTCTGGTTCGCTTTGCTTGAGCAGCCTTCTCTTCTCGCATCCAGAAATTTTACAGCGTGCGCTCTTGGCCCAAACCATTTCAGCAGGACTTTTACTTACATTCACGGGTTATAGATGAATATGTTTGTTAGTGATTGGCATTTATTTTGGATATATTTAAGCACAGGAGTGAGCGAGGACCGCAGCACGTTGATTATGGAGTCTCAGCGAAGGTAAACTGCATTTGAATTCCACCATGGGATTTGAGACCACTGCAAGACTGGCTGAGGATTAGCCGTGTTTCCTGCTGTGTTACAATATCTTACTGCCTCGTATTCCATATTGAAACACACACAGAAGACATTTTAAAATTTAACTACAGAAACAGTGTGTCTTTATGGCTATCCTGATAGCTGTGTCTTTTGTACCAGACAGTGCTCCTTCTGGTTCTTCCTTCAAAGTTTTCTTTAAGGAGCTACAATAAATATACTTGGTATACTTAGGACAAAGCTGTCTGGAGTCAGCCTTGTATACATAACATTGGGGGTTTCTCCACACTGTGATTATTTGGGTGTTTACCAGTTTATAGGGATGCAAAACCTGCAAGCTTTCAACACAATAATTAAATACTTTAATAATCAAAAGTGTGGTCCTCTCTATGTGTAGGGAACCAGCTTTTCTTTCTCTGTGACCTCCTTGGTTCTGCCCGTGTAATAACTTAGGAGAGTAATTGTTCATCACTTCTTAGGCACTGAGGAGGTTAGAAGATGGTGCTACATGGCCTTTTGGCAATACGAAAACATTGAACCTCCCTAAATAAAGAACCTGATTCTAAGATTATTTTGTCTTCTCTCAGCTGAATAATTTCTAACTGCAATTAGAAATTAGTCTAACTGGAAAATTTATCAACAACTTCCAGAAGTACTTATTTAAATATTTTCAACATGGCTACTTTTTACATCAGTAAAACCACCTCTTGTCACTTATAATTGACGACATCACATGGAAGGTTGTATTTTTCAGCATTCCTGCGAAGACCCCAAATTTTATTATTGTTTCATTTGCAAGAGATAATTCAAAACCACTTAGAATCCAAGTATACGTGTTAAGGGAGGCCTAGCAGTTATTTCATCAGATTAACATGTAGGACTCTGATTCAGTCACAATCTTTGTCGTATCAGACAAATGATGTGGACTTTCTATAGACAGGGAGTCACTCTGAAGTACCTGTACACGATTACCCCTCTCTGGAGGTGTTAAGAGACAGCCCTCTGATTCAGACTTAAGGACTGGGAAATTGTTCCTTTTTATATAATGGGGAATTTGCTGGTTTAGTGACCTTTATCTCATATTCACTGACTACAAATTCAGTCTAGGACCTGAGAAACTCTTCCTGTCAAAACAGACATGTACTCCCCAGAAAGCCTTATTTTTTTAATAAGTGCATTTTTTGCTTAGAGGAGGAAAGGTTTTCATAAAAATTTCATAACCAGGCTGTCTGACATGCTTTCAACATTACCACAACCCGGAATGGGGTTTCTGCTCTGAAGGTTAACCCCACCACCCCACACATGGCGCTTCAGCAGGGACACGGGTGCCCTCGCCACCCCCGCAGCACCTCAGGGATGCGACAGCCCCAAACCCACCCGCCTCTGATCCGCGTCCGGCGTGGGCCGCTATCACACCAGAACCACACCGGACGCCCCATTTAGGCACGTCCCGGAATGCAGCCACCGCAGCCCTCCCGCCGCTACGCGTTGAACAAGGCGCACCAGCCCGGCCGAGCGGGAACCCCCAAAGCTCCCACTATTCCCCCACGCAAACTCGGGGTTTATAACCTCCCAACCGGCCCCACAAGCCCTCAGCCCCGCCCCAGCGATCACTTCGGCCGTTGCAGCGGGTTGGGCCGGGGCGGGCTCAGCCCTCAGGCAGGGGCGGCGCTCACGATCCCGCCCGCCGTCACCATGAGCTGCGCCTCGCTGCTGGCGCTCCGGGGTCCGCGGCTCCTGGGGGCTGCCGCCCGTCCGCCCCGCTGGGGCAGGGGGCGCAGCAGCGGCGGCTGCGAGCCCGCGGCGGGCGCCGCGGTGCGCATCGGATGCGCCTCGGGCTTCTGGGGTGACACGGCGGCCGCGGGTACGGTGACGGCGCGGGGGCGGTGGGGAGAAGTGGCGGGGCGGCGGGGGCGGCCGCGGGGACACGGAGGCTTGGCGAGGCGGCTTGGCGAGGCCGCCGGGCGGGCGGGCGGGAGGTGCCTGCCGGCGCCGCGAACAGCCCCGTTGCGTAAGCGGCTGGGCCCGGGCCGCCGCGGCACGGCCGGGAGGGGCGAGCCGCCCGCAAGGCCGTCGCCAAGGGCAGGGGCGGGAAGGCCCGGCTCGGCTCAGCCCAGCCCAGCGGCGGCTGGGGCGGGCCGGGGGTACCGCGGTGCTAACGGCGGGTTCTCCCCTGCCCCGCCAGTGCCGCAGCTGCTGTACGGAGGGAAGCTGGATTTCCTCGTCTTCGATTATCTCTCCGAGATCACCATGTCGCTGCTGACGGCCGCCAAAGCCCGGTCTCCCGTAAGTAGCCGCCGGGAGCCGCTGCGCAGCCCGGTCGTGCCCGGGGTGGCTCCGGCGAGAGGGCCGGCCTGGGCGGGCATCGCCCCGCCGTGAGGCGAGCGGGCGGGCTCCGGCGGCCCCGAGCTCCCCTCCGGCCCGGGCGCGCTGGGAGGCTGCTTAAAACGTGCCGCGTAACGGGGGCACGTTTGCTTCTGTACGCTTCTTGCATGTGTCTGTTTGCTCTCATGTATTCAGTTTCATCGAGTAAAAGCATTCGCGTCCTTCCCTATAGATAACGTTATCCAAACATTTGGAGAGCTAGCTGTTCTTCCCTGTGTTCTGTTAACCGAGAAAAGGGATTGGGCTGGCTTAACTGTAACAAATGGTTGCAGCTTTTAATTATTTCAGCTTTTAGGTTACACTCCGGATTTTGTCTCCACTGCCATGGCTCCCTATATAAAAGATATTCACAGGAAAGGTAGGCTACTCTTGGTGTGAATTTGTATGTTAAATAAGCTCAATTGCTTAGGTGGGTTTTGTATAGTTACTATTCCTGTAAACAGCTGTTTCTCACCCTACTGTTTTGCTCTCCTCTGGAAATAATGATTTAAACATCACCCAAAATGCCATCGCAGTAGATGTGAAGTGCATGTCTGATAGTGGCATTTAAATTGGGTTAATTTGAAATGCTTACTATAGTTATAAATATATACCTATATCCACATATTTCTTACTGTAGCTTTAATGCGTGAATGGAAGATTGCTTTACAGATCTTTGTTAGAACGTGGGATGTAGATGTTTTCAATGCAATCTAAAAGTTTTTCAGCAATTCCTATGTAATTCTCGAATATTGCTTACTTTCTGGTCACTTTTTCTGTTTACGTTAGTATAGCTTTGCAGCTTTCTGAGCTTGGGAAAGAGAATTACATCTAAGCATCCAATACCCTAATACTCTGCTAACACAGTCTGAAATATGCACCTATCTCTTATAGGTGCATATTTCTGCTAAAATGTCATTGTTTGGAGAGCATGGATATTGAATGAATGGTGTCAAATACTGTTCCTGTAGGAGTTGTTTTGATGCTCTCTGTTTGCCTCATGATGTATGTCGTCTTGGTCACTTTTTCCTTCCATGCATAAAGGAAAGATGAGAAGGATCTATAACAATTCATTTTCTGTAAACAACTTTGCATTGGCTTATTCCAGTCCTTTCACAGATTAAATAGTGTTCGTGTTTTAATGTGATTTTAGTATTTTAGTTGGTTAAATGTCTGACACCTTGCAAGGGTGATGTCTTGCTTATGTTTCAGCGCACTGAGTTTTTAAAATACAGGAGTTTGTTGATGCTGCTGAACTTAATTTGTCTTTTTTGTTCAGGTGTTCGTGTCGTCAGTAATGCTGGTGGAATGAATCCACTTGCTTGTGCAGCTGCCCTTCAAGAGGTGGCAAAGAAAGCAGGTGTTGATGTGAAAATAGCTGTTATTGCTGGAGATGACATAATGAGTGAGGTATTTTACTTTGTATTAAGGCTTAATAACATTGAAGAAATTATTTTAGTCTATATAGCCTGAAGGTAGCATTTACTGTCCTGTAGGAACTTACTTTGTGAATATGCAGTTGCGTTTTGCTGTGAAAAGCATCTAAACATTTTTACTTCATTTTCTTTAATTTTTTGTGCATGAAAACAAATCTTGTCACATCTTATGTTTGGTGTGTGATGGGGATGAATTTTATAAGGCTGTGGATCTGCTCTTTATCTTTTTGAAGCAAACTCTGAATCTGATCTAAGATCTGCTTGTTCTTCAGGAGAAGCTAGGATGTGCTGTGCCTTATTGTTTGTGTCTAAACTAAATAATCCTGAGTGTTAAATCCCTTAAATTTAAATGTGGTGTAATTAACCACATGTTCAGAATGTTCACGCCTTCTAGCTGTTTCAGTAGTTTACAGGCATTTCCTGTTGTTATTTTGTTTACAGGTAGCTGTTTTTCTGTTTTTAAGTTATTAGTTTATGGCCAGTAATGTAATGTTAAGTAGGAGGATTGAAGTTTTTATATTTAGAAAAACCCTTTGAAATCTAGAGATGAAATACGTGGCTTTTTTTTAACTTGAAGGATGATACTTTATGTGTGGAGTCTGATTCTGAAAAAGCGTTGACCATACCTGAAAAGATACTGTGAAAACAGTTTATATGTTGATAGTGGTTCAGAAGAGATAGGTGTGCACTATGGTTAAATCTCTGCCTGTAACTTGGAAGATTTATCTGTGTAGGCTCTGTTAGTCCTTGCTTGCTATTGAAAGTGGAAGATGGTCAAGTAAGATTCATTATTTGCAAATTATGGGCAGCACTTGGACTTCCTTTCAACAAACTTCTGCCCTACTGAAATTACTTTATCATCAGTGGTCCAGAATTTCATTACTAGTACAACAGTGGAAATGATCATTATTTGACCTTGGCACAGACGTTTCTGATCTGAAATTGATTATTTTCTATGCTATTGTCAGTAAATAACTTAGAGGAACAAATAAAGAGACAGCTTTTACTGTCTACAGACAGCTCTTTATGTTGATACCAAACATTGTAAATTACGCTAGGAAATGTTATTTGTGGTTTGGAGGATTTCAGTCCTTACCATAGAATACTAAATTAATTCAAAGTGGAAGTTTTTTTTTTCCCCACACTGTAGACCCCCACCCTGTAACTAGCGTTAGACATTGAGTCTATGCAGTCACTGGTCCCTGGATCTACTAGTTTCCCAAGTTGCCTAATGCATGGTCAAAAACACCCACCCCGCTACCTACCTCTCTGGAAACACAATGTATTCTAAGTATCACCTGGAGCTGCAGAATTAGCCTTGTTTTCTGGCCATGCCACCGTTGCCATTACGGCAGACACATTTCTGTTTGCAGAGTTGGATTTATTCAGTCCTACAGCAATTAAAGACAGTTTAAAATCCCAGGGAATATACCAGTTCCTTGTAGTTGATCATCTGTGAACGGACTAGCATTCTTTAAAGACTTATTTTTCTGTATGCTGGAAAACTAGGGTTAAAAGTGTGTGTAGGACTTCTAGCCATTAAACTGATCTGTATTGGTGCTAATTTTAATGATCATACTTTGCTTAGACTTGCTATGAAGTGGATCTATTGGCTTATACTAATAAAAGGCTTACAGTAGGTACTACAAAATACTCATAGATTTGGTGTTTTGTTTTCTGACAGAAAGAGAACCTAAAAGGAGCTGGTATCACTGATTTAGAGAGTGGCAAACAATTTCCAGAGAGCATTCATAGCATGAATGTGTATCTTGGGTGAGTTATCTTAACAAGTTGGGTTTTTTAAATTATGAAAAAATAACATATTGACTACATTAAATTGTTTTGTTTTTTAAGTAGAACCACCTAGTATGTGAGGTTCACCTTTGCATTATTCAGGCAAACGGGAAAAAAATTTGTTTGTAATTTGTAAATAAACTTTAATTTAGAACCTTGCCAGTTGTGACTTCTTAGCATTACATCCACAGGTTTTAGTTCAGGGCAAAATAGTTTAATTATAACAACCACAAAAATCCTCTGTTGCTGCATGGAGCAGTTGTTTAGGATGTTGTCACTAGAAAAGTGCAACCGAGGAAGTGAAGTACTGGGATGCGCTCTCAGAGCTGTAGGAGGTTCCATTAGGCTGTGCTGCACTGTCAGGCTTTGTACGACTGAAATTTTGGGAGCTGTTTTTCCAGGGTGGATCACTGTTTTTGAAAGATCTCCCTTGCCTGCGTTATGATGCTAAAGGCCTGCTATAGATCTCTAAATGCCGGTGTTCTACCTACCTGTTCGAACAGTCGCATTTGCATTGTCACCATCAACCTCTTCAGATGAATCAATGTCAGTCAAGTCTATCAAAGGGGAAGGTCTGAGAAATGGGACAATGATCAGATGTTCCCAAAAGCCAGCATCTCTTCCAGTTGATAATCGGGGTGATGCTGTCTTTGCTTCTCCATCCTCCACATCATCCCTATCATGCCTCCTGTATCTCTGTTTGGTGTATTTCTAAAGTCTGTGCAAACAGTCCCCCTCTTATGTTCATCTTTATTGAAAAACTGCTGTGTTCTCTCTCTTAAAATGATCATTGCACTTCCCAAAAATGCATTACTGGCAGATAGCAAGGTATGGCTGTACCTAACACAGCATGTTAGGTACATTTTTCTCTGTAAAATGAGAACCTTTTAATAGATTAAGCTTTTAAAGTTAATTAAAAGTGTTTAATTAAAATAGTGTTTTCTGCCAGTGCTGGATCTTCTGTTTTTTAAACTTCGACTTGCAACATTTGCAGATCATGAGTACCTGTAAATGAAATCTCAGAAATAATGTTTAATATCTGTAGTTTTGAGAAAGTGTTCGTTCCAATTCTGGTGATGCATGATTTATTCACAAATTAAAAAAGGAATGCAAATCAAAGCAGAGAGGACAAAAGCAGACTAGTATGAGGATGAGGCATTTTAAAAATCTGTTGCCTCTGCTTTGTTGACAGATGCTAGAACAGTGGACCCTTGGTTTTCTGATAAAAGTGGTATTTTTTTATGGGCCCCTTAATCTCAGTTGCATTGAAATGTAAAGCTATTACTAGCCTCTTAAATTAGTTGTTTCATAAGTTACATTTTTCTTTGACAGTATTGGCAGTGGATGCTTATTTGTAAAGCAAATGATAAATTTATATATGACTGTAAAACAAGTCAACATCAGAGTGTATTGGGTAAAATCTGTAAGTTCTGTAGATCATTCACTTTTAATTCCCCGAATCTGACCATGTTTACAGGTTGATTCTTGGTTCAAGTGTGTAAACTCAATCTGAAAAACTTGCATTGAGGTATCGATCCTGAAGTGTTTCTTCTGTCTCTCCTGTTTTGGGCTATTAGTTCTGTGGACTGAGTTCATGTGCATTTTTACAATAAGAGCCAAATGGCTTTATTTACTGCTTTTCAAAGGTAGTAACACAGTTTTTCTATCATATCCTGTATGTACGTATGCAGAAACCCCATTTGTGCTTTTTACGTGTGACTGTTACTTAACACTATACCCTGAGGTGTAAATTGTTTTTGTATGCTGTGTATTTGCTTGTTGTTCTAGCTAGCATCCTTTGGTTCCTGTAGCCTTGGGGGGAAAAAAAAGTACATACTTGTATTTTATGTTTACATCACTAAGAAAACTTCTGTGTCTTCTAACTTAACTCTTGACAAAAACAGGGCTAAGTCTATAGAAACTGTAGAAAAACTCTACTGCTCTTGGTTTTGTTCCTTAAGGGACACAGTTTATGGTAATATGTGTTTTCAGTCTGCCTGTTTCATGAAGAATAGAAGGATCTGGCAGATAGCATGGGTTTAGAAGCCAGGAGCCACACACTCTGGTCAAAGCTTCCTCACTGAAGTGTATAAGCTTGAGCAGTTCACCTGGGTGCATATTTTCAAACCTGACTAATTTTGACTGGGCTGACTCTTACTTGACCAATCTGGAAAATCTGTTGCCTGAGTTTCTTCAGAAATAATGACTGCACGGTGCTGCTCTTGAAGTTGGTTGATATTTCAAGTTCTAAAAACACTTAAAGAAATTGACCTGAAAGGTTTAAAATTGGAGGGCAAAGTCACCAAGCTTTCTCTGTGAAGAATATTGGTCTTTACACCTATCTACAAATGAAATGAGTAACGAATCTCTGAAAAAACACTTAGATTTTCTGTTATTGATAATAGAAGTGACCCTCTATGCACTATGTACAGGACAGTTTCTCTGAGCATCAAGACAAATGTTTCAATTATATCATTTAGATACCTGAATTTGATAGGGTGTTCTGAAGATTGTTTTTTAAAATATTCTTGTTGTATATACAAAATGGCAAACTAGTTGTTAAAAGTCGATTTCATATGAGATTTTTATGTTATTTTTATCCTATGTATGGCAGGGAGCTGATTTTGGTTTTTTTAAACGGTGCTTTAAAATGTAAAAGTACTTACTGTTGTGTTTGGTCATCTTTAGCGCAAGACCAATAAGCAGGGCTCTTGACCTTGGAGCCGATATTGTTGTGACGGGTAGATGCGTTGACAGTGGGATAGTATTAGGACCACTCATTCATTCTGTAAGTACATGTTCTTTTCCATATGGTAATGAACATCTGTAAATGAATATTCCACAGTCACTGTCAATTTTTTGCTTCTTATGAAAACGTAGATATTAAATTAAAAATAATGAGCACCCTAAATATTTCTTCCTTACATGCATCAAAAGCTGTTAGCTTTCACTTCTCCTAAACTTATAGCAGGGATATTTATGAACTTGTGTATCATGAAGCTGAAAAGTGTTTTGGTGAAGTTAGGGAAGTCTTACCATGTTTCACCACTGTTTCACCCTTACTTTTTTTTAAGGTGGCGGTAGTAAAGCACTTTGGATTTTGGGGAGGGGGGAGGGAGGCAGGCACATGAGGTGGTCTAAAACACTCGTCTTTTTCAATGGGTAAGCAATTTTTATTTTAAGTAGTTGAGTTTCAGTGCAACGTTTCTCTAATTCCTTGAATTTCAACAAGTTAGAGAAGCAGAATATAATACAAGAAGTATTTTGAATAGATTATACATTTTTGTGAATGACCACACATGGTGAAATATGGAAGCTTTCTTTTGGTGCATATTTAAAAAAATATGAAGGGTATGTGTTAGTGTCTAGCTACAAACATCCTTTCTAAAACTTCATACTCTTCTGACTTCACTCCTGTCAAACATCACCTAATCTAGAATTGAAATTTCCCATTTATAATTGCCATTATGGCTTGTTATGTTATTCCTGGCAGTTTACCATCTCTAAATAACTGTGTGTGTGTATCATCTACTCCAGAGAGGCCTTACCTAATTTATTAAAAGATTGTAGGGAGATTCCTGCAAAGTTCTAAAGAAGAAACAGTGAATATATTGCTTGCACTATGTTGAACTTGGGGAAGAAAATAATTTCTAGTTAAACAGAAAACATACTTCTAGTTTTTAAGGATGACTGGTAGTACTCCAGGAACTTATAATTTTGAAAAGTTGAAAAAACATAGTGGTTGGTTTACATGACACAAAATAGGTGCCAGACTTTTAAACCTCTGGGTTATACAAATTTTGAAAATATGAATATTGTACTTCCTATTGTTTTGAAGAGGGTGTGACTTTGAGAATTTGCATTTGTTTGTGTGTGTTAATAAGAGGAAAACTGAAATACATCAGAGCTCTTTTACTAATGTACTGTATAGCAACTCAAATCCACATAAAGTGCCTACCAATTATTGTTCTTTAGACTTCTGCAGTTAGTAAAAATATATCCAATGCATTGTTACTCAAAGCAATGAACATCCTATGTGCAGTGGTCTGTACTGTATGAAACTTTTATATATAAAACATATTTGTATTTTTCTTCTAGTTTGGCTGGAATAGAGATGACTTTGACTTGCTAGCTGCGGGAAGGTAAATGATATAAGAAGAAATGGGTAGATTTATATTTCGTATTATGTAATGTTAGGATAACAGGACTTTTTAAACACTTGGTGATTTTGCATATTATTGAATTCATTTATTTGAATATTTTTGTTAGGTTTTGGGTTCTTTTTAGGGCTCACTTAATACTCTTTCGTTTGGAATTTAAATTTCAGGAACTTCATTCTGGAACCAACTTAAAATAACAAAATGAGGAAAGGAGTGAATTATTTTATTTAACAACTTAATTTTATCTTCCTATCCCTTTTCTGTCGAGAGAGGAAATTTTATGGTACAGACCAGTGATTCCCAGCTTTTTGTGTTAGGCTATCACTGTTGAGATAGTAGCAGGTCTTATCCTCAGAGATGCACAGAAGGAGATTCCATCGGTTGTCAGCATCCTTGTATGGTTTTGCAGAAGCTCTATGACAGTACTCCTGTTTACAAACCCTAGTTGTAAGTCCAAAGGTTAGGAACCTGATTTAACTTTCTGCATTATCTAACTGTGTTGAAGTCCATAAAAATGAGTGACTACTTAGGGAACGCAAGTACACCCAGTAGTAGTATGCTTGGACCTCCTGTTGCTTGAGAATAAATGTGGAGGAAAAACTCCAGCTGCACTGTACTGGGGCCGACAGATGAGGCTTTTCCCTGTAATTCTATTGAGTGTTTATGGACTATCACAATCAGAGTCCAAAAACCTAATACATAACCATTCTGTCCTTTACATTGGAAGTGAGATCCTACAACCCTTCATTTAAAAATGGGCTTTGTATATTCAGTTACACACAGTGCAGACTGCTAAGATACTGAATTTAGATTAAGACTTCTTGAAATGATCAATGAAACTTGTTTTTTGGTGTCAGGTAATCTTTTAGGTGTTCAATTTTTTTTTCCCAGGAAATTAATTTATTTCTTAATTTAAAGGTTACTCATTTGAACTCTTCTTATATTCATCTTTCAGAATTCTGTGTTATATTTAGTGTGTAATTTATGTATGTATTAGATGCCTATGGGCGAAAAAAATACCATGTTCTGTTACTTAGTTCTACTTCCACTGTACTATTATATTTTAAAGCTGGATTTGTGAAACTTGATTTTACAGAACATTTAGTTATTTGAATGCCATTTTCCCCAGCCTTGCAGGTCATCTCATTGAATGTGGTGCTCAGTGTACAGGTGGAATATTCACAGATTGGCATGCAGTACCAGACTGGTAGGTAACTGTGACATCAGCATGTATGTTTGTAGAGGACCAAAGATGACGTTTCCGGCTGTATCAGTGTTGTGAAAACTGCTTCTACTTTATTCTTTTGCAGGAGGCAATATGGGCCTCTTGATATTTTTCTGCCTTAATGTTGGTCTTCTACAAGGTCTCTTCTCCCTATTGCAGTTTTCCTTTCTGGTCAACTGGGGGCTTGCTTTGTAAACTTGAGAAGCAGATGATTTGAAAAAAAAAAAAAATCAGCTCTTTGATTTTTTTTTTTCTTTTAGATTATTTTTTCTGTTTCCTTTTTTATCATTTGCTTTTTTGGGGAAGATTTGTTATGGGCTTTCATGTATGACTGTAGTGGAAAAGACAATATGCATATTTTGGATGCTGTTTCATCAGCCTTCAGTTAGATCAGGGTTGCCTACTGTTCAGTCACAAATTTTATATAACTTGCTTTGGTAGGGATGGATGTATGCCACAGTCCTCTCCTGCTGTGTGACCTGATCTCTGCAGTGTGACCCCATCTCTGCAAATGTGTTGAGCTGTCAGTCCTTTCAAAAAGTTACATGTGTATCTTGTGTTCAGACTTACTGAATTAGACTTTCATGTAAGTAGGTCCTTCTGCATGCTGAGAAGTACCACAAGGAAGGACTAATGTAGCCTGCTTTTGGCCAGCTTGTTTTTAAGAGTAGTTTAAAAGTAGTCCAGGATCCTGTTTTGCATACAGTGAGTGATTTGGGCTGCAGTCAATTCCTATTTTCCTTGGGATGAGAGGGAGAAATCTTGTCCTGTGTTGTGAGAAAGGCAGTGCTTCCTTTACTTGGAGGTAACGGCTGAAGAGCAGTGGGAGAGGTGCAGGAGGGAAGGGTGGCATTCACTGGGCGTGTTCCTGCTCCCAAGTTGGCCCTGGGAAGGAGGCCATAGGGGCAGCCTGTAGTCCAGGTGGATGAAGCAGCAGGACACTGTGCCCTGCGATCTGAAGAGCTGCTCTCCTGAGTGAGTTAGTTCCCTAGGGCTGCCAAGCTTTTTTTTTCTGACAGTGACTGTTTCTGATTCAGAGCGTGATCCTGAAAGATAGATTTTGTTTTTCTGAGTTCCTGAACACTGGTGATTTACAGGTGAAGACATGTATGGTATTGAAAGAAACAGGGTCAGACATGTCACTTGACCTATTAGAAGTCTGCTAGCCCTGAACAAACTGCACTCACTCTTCACTGTTGTGTTCAATGGGAAATCAAATGAGAGGGTTTATAGTGGCAAAACACTGTTCAGTTTGGAAACTGTAACTGCTAATCTTAGTCCTATTCTGATGTATAAAAGGAAGTTTCAGTATATTAACCTATAAGATACTGCAGTGGGAGTAGCTAATTTTACGGACAAGTATACCTACATTGTATATGCATAGCTAACACTCATCTGGGTGTCTAAAAATCATGTAACTGTGTATAAAATCATAGTAGTCTTGTGGCTTAGAGCTGACTGGTGCTAACTTGAATAGCTACTAAAGAATATAGAAAGTTAGCACCCAGTACTGCTCTGTTACCTTGTCCCCATCAATCTGTGCACATAATTCTGAATCATGCATGATTGTATCTGTGCTAATATAAGAGCAATATATTTACCTTCAGGTTAAGTCTACTAAAGAGTTAATCATGGTGCCTTAAAACTAGTGGTTTTGTTTGCAAATTGAAAAAGTCTTTGGCATGTAATTGACAAAATTTCTGAAATAAAAGTGTTACATATCAGCCTGTATGATAAACTTATAAAACTAGTCAAAATAAAACCAAAATAACGCGTGAGCTTTAATTTATATTTCAAGAGACAGAGTGGAAGACTGACTGAAGTGGACTTGTGGTCCAGCACACCCATTTAGGATAAGGGGGAAGGAGGGAGGGGAGGAGATTTGTTAGAGAGCTTTGCTGCTTCCCCTGCCCCCAATAAATAATTGGTTATTATATTTAGGCCCAAATGCATGAAGGGGAAATACTATGAAAGCTTTTGGGCTGCAGAAAAACACATTTTCCATTTGATAGCTTAGTAGTAACCTGTTGACCCCTTAAGTTAAGAAAACTTGATGGGGTGGGGGTTTTGTTATTTAGACAGTCTGAATCTGTTTTCAAGTCATGCAGATAATGCATTGCATAAGAACACACAGTAATAATATGATAATTCATAGTTTCAGTATTGACCAAAACATGCAATACCTGCTGTTGCCAAAATTACTTATATTGCC